>NW_027479798.1:0-64413 GCF_051014685.1 Ptiloglossa arizonensis
GGAGTTTGAAGCCAAGAAATGGTTGAGAAGGCAAAAAATTTTTCGCAATTCTGCTGCTCCAAACGCTTAACCAGAATGGCCTAGGGAAAAAATACACACACCGCTGTAATCGGGCGAGTTTCTACTTTCTGATGCAATAGGAATTTTTGGGTTAGGTCAATCCGTTCGCGAGATATGGGAGTTTGAAGCCAAGAAATGGTTGAGAAGGCAAAAAATTTTTCGCAATTCTTCTGCTCCAAACGCTTAACCAGAATGGCCTAGGGAAAAAATACACATACCGTTGTAATCGGGCGAGGTTCTACTTTCAGATGCAACAGGAATTTTTGGGTTAGGTCAATCCGTTCGCGAGATATGGGAGTCTGAAGCTAAGAAATGGTTGAGAAGACCACAAATTTTTCGCACTTCTGCTGCTCCAAACGCTTAACCAGAATGGACTAGGGAAAAAATACACATACCGTTGTAATCGGGCGAGATTCGACTTTCAGATGCAATAGGAATTTTTGGGTTAGGTCAATCCGTGCGCGAGATATGGGAGTTTGAAGCTAAGAAATGGTTGAGAAGACAACAAATTTTTCGCACTTCTGCTGCTCCAAACGCTTAACCAGAATGGCCTAGGCAAAAAATACACATACCGTTGTAATCGGGCGAGTTTCTACTTTCAGACGCAACAGGAATTTTTGGGTTAGGTCAATCCATTCGCGAGATATGGGAGTTTGAAGCCAAGAAATGGTTGAGAAGGCAAAAAATTTTTCCCAATTCTGCTGCTCCAAACGCTTAACCAGAATGGCCTAGGGAAAAAATACACATACCGCTGTAATCGGGCGAGTTTCTACTTTCTGATGCAATAGGAATTTTTGGGTTAGGTCAATCCGTTTGCGAGATATGGGAGTTTGAAGCCAAGAAATGGTTGAGAAGGCAAAAAATTTTTCGCAATTCTTCTGCTCCAAACGCTTAACCAGAATGGCGTAGGGAAAAAATACACGTACCGTTGTAATCGGGCGAGATTCGACTTTCAGATGCAATAGGAATTTTTGGGTTAGGTCAATCCGTTCGCGAGATATGGGAGTTTGAAGCTAAGAAATGGTTGAGAAGACAACAAATTTTTCGCACTTCTGCTGCTCCAAACGCTTAACCAGAATGGCCTAGGCAAAAAATACACATACCGTTGTAATCGGGCGAGTTTCTACTTTCAGACGCAACAGGAATTTTTGGGTTAGGTCAATCCGTTCGCGAGATATGGGAGTTTGAAGCCAAGAAATGGTTGAGAAGACAACAAATTTTTCGCAATTCTGCTGCTCCAAACGCTTAACCAGAATGGCCTAGGGAGAAAATACACATACCTCTGTAATCGGGCTAGTTTCTACTTTCAGATGCAATAGGAATTTTTGGGTTAGGTCAATCCGTTCGCGAGATATGGGAGTTTGAAGCCAAGAAATGGTTGAGAAGGCAAAAAATTTTTCGCAATTCTGCTGCTCCAAACGCTTAACCAGAATGGCCTAGGGAAAAAATACACACACCGTTGTAATCGGGCGAGTTTCTACTTTCAGATGCAATAGGAATTTTTGGGTTAGGTCAATCCGTTCGCGAGATATGGGAGTTTGAAGCCAAGAAATGGTTGAGAAGGCAAAAAATTTTTCGCAATTCTGCTGCTCCAAACGCTCAACCAGAATGGGCCAGGGAAAAAATACACATACCGTTGTAATCGGGCGAGTTTCTACTTTCAGATGCAATTGGAATTTTTGGGTTAGGTCAATCCGTTCTCGAGATATGGGAGTTTGAAGCCAAGATATGGTTGAGAGGATAACAAATTTTTCGCACTTCTGCTGCTCCAAACGCTTAACCAGAATGGCCTAGGGAAAAAATACACATACCGTTGTAATCGGGCGAGTTTCTACTTTCAGATGCAATAGGAATTTTTGGGTTAGGTCAATCCGTTCGCGAGATATGGGAGTTTGAAGCCAAGAAATGGTTGAGAAGGCAATAAATTTTTCGCAATTCTGCTGCTCCAAACGCTTAACCAGAATGGCCTAGGGAAAAAATACACATACCGCTGTAATCGGGCGAGTTTCTACTTTCAGATGCAATAGGAATTTTTGGGTTAGGTCAATCCGTTCGCGAGATATGGGAGTTTGAAGCCAAGAAATGGTTGAGAAGGAAAAAAATTTATCGCAATTCTGCTGCTCCAAACGCTTAACCAGAATGGCCTAGGGAAAAAATACACATACCGTTGTAATCGGGCGAGTTTCTACTTTCAGATGGAATAGGAATTTTTGGGTTAGGTCAATCCGTTCGCGAGATATGGGAGATTGAAGCTAAGAAATGGTTGAGAAGACAACAAATTTTTCGCAATTCTGCTGCTCCAAACGCTTAACCAGAATGGGCTAAGGAAAAAATACACATACCGCTGTAACCGGGCGAGTTTCTACTTTCAGGCACAACAGGAATTTTTGGGTTAGGTCAATCCGTTCGCGAGATATGGGAGTTTGAAGCCAAGAAATGGTTGAGAAGACAACAAATTTTTCGCAATTCTGCTGCTCCAAACGCTTAACCAGAATGGCCTAGGGAGAAAATACACATACCTCTGTAATCGGGCTAGTTTCTACTTTCAGATGCAATAGGAATTTTTGGGTTAGGTCAATCCGTTCGCGAGATATGGGAGTTTGAAGCCAAGAAATGGTTGAGAAGGCAAAAAATTTTTCGCAATTCTGCTGCTCCAAACGCTTAACCAGAATGGCCTAGGGAAAAAATACACACACCGCTGTAATCGGGCGAGTTTCTAATTTCTGATGCAATAGGAATTTTTGGGTTAGGTCAATCCGTTCGCGAGATATGGGAGTTTGAAGCCAAGAAATGGTTGAGAAGGCAAAAAATTTTTCGCAATTCTTCTGCTCCAAACGCTTAACCAGAATGGCCTAGGGAAAAAATACACATACCGTTGTAATCGGGCGAGTTTCTACTTTCAGACGCAACAGGAATTTTTGGGCTAGGACAATCCGTTCGCGAGATATGGGAGTTTGAAGCCAAGAAATGGTTGAGAAGGCAAAAAATTTTTCGCAATTCTGCTGCTCCAAGCGCTTAACCAGAATGGCCTAGGGAGAAAATACACACACCGCTGTAATCGGGCGAGTTTCTAATTTCTGATGCAATAGGAATTTTTGGGTTAGGTCAATCCGTTCGCGAGATATGGGAGTTTGAAGCCAAGAAATGGTTGAGAAGGCAAAAAATTTTTCGCAATTCTTCTGCTCCAAACGCTTAACCAGAATGGCCTAGGGAAAAAATACACATACCGTTGTAATCGGGCGAGTTTCTACTTTCAGACGCAACAGGAATTTTTGGGCTAGGACAATCCGTTCGCGAGATATGGGAGTTTGAAGCCAAGAAATGGTTGAGAAGGCAAAAAATTTTTCGCAATTCTGCTGCTCCAAGCGCTTAACCAGAATGGCCTAGGGAGAAAATACACATACCCCTGTAATGGGGCTAGTTTCTACTTTCAGATGCAATAGGAATTTTTGGGTTAGGACAATCCGTTCGCGAGATATGGGAGTTTGAAGCCAAGAAATGGTTGAGAAGGCAAAAAATTTTTCGCAATTCTGCTGCTCCAAACGCTTAACCAGAATGGCCTAGGGAAAAAATACACACACCGCTGTAATCGGGCGAGTTTCTACTTTCTGATGCAATAGGAATTTTTGGGTTAGGTCAATCCGTTCGCGAGATATAGGAGTTTGAAGCCAAGAAATGGTTGAGAAGGCAAAAAATTTTTCGCAATTCTTCTGCTCCAAACGCTTAACCAGAATGGCCTAGGGAAAAAATACACATACCGTTGTAATCGGGCGAGGTTCTACTTTCAGATGCAACAGGAATTTTTGGGTTAGGTCAATCCGTTCGCGAGATATGGGAGTCTGAAGCTAAGAAATGGTTGAGAAGACCACAAATTTTTCGCACTTCTGCTGCTCCAAACGCTTAACCAGAATGGCCTAGGGAAAAAATACACATACCGTTGTAATCGGGCGAGATTCGACTTTCAGATGCAATAGGAATTTTTGGGTTAGGTCAATCCGTGCGCGAGATATGGGAGTTTGAAGCTAAGAAATGGTTGAGAAGAAAACAAATTTTTCGCACTTCTGCTGCTCCAAACGCTTAACCAGAATGGCCTAGGCAAAAAATACACATACCGTTGTAATCGGGCGAGTTTCTACTTTCAGACGCAACAGGAATTTTTGGGTTAGGTCAATCCATTCGTGAGATATGGGAGTTTGAAGCCAAGAAATGGTTGAGAAGGCAAAAAATTTTTCCCAATTCTGCTGCTCCAAACGCTTAACCAGAATGGCCTAGGGAAAAAATACACACACCGTTGTAATCTGGCGAGTTTCTACTTTCAGATGCAATAGGAATTTTTGGGTTAGGTCAATCCGTTCGCGAGATATGGGAGATTGAAGCTAAGAAATGGTTGAGAAGACAACAAATTTTTCGCAATTCTGCTGCTCCAAACGCTTAACCAGAATGGGCTAAGGAAAAAATACACATACCGCTGTAACCGGGCGAGATTCTACTTTCAGGCACAACAGGAATTTTTGGGTTATGTCAATCCGTTCGCGAGATATGGGAGTTTGAAGCCAAGAAATGGTTGAGAAGACAACAAATTTTTCGCAATTCTGCTGCTCCAAACGCTTAACCAGAATGGCCTAGGGAGAAAATACACATACCCCTGTAATCGGGCTAGTTTCTACTTTCAGATGCAATAGGAATTTTTGGGTTAGGTCAATCCGTTCGCGAGATATGGGAGTTTGAAGCCAAGAAATGGTTGAGAAGGCAAAAAATTTTTCGCAATTCTGCTGCTCCAAACGCTTAACCAGAATGGCCTAGGGAAAAAATACACACACCGTTGTAATCGGGCGAGTTTCTACTTTCAGATGCAATAGGAATTTTTGGGTTAGGTCAATCCGTTCGCGAGATATGGGAGTTTGAAGCCAAGAAATGGTTGAGAAGGCAAAAAATTTTTCGCAATTCTGCTGCTCCAAACGCTTAACCAGAATGGCCTAGGGAAAAAATACACATACCGCTGTAATCGGGCGAGTTTCTACTTTCTGATGCAACAGGAATTTTTGGGTTAGGTCAATCCGTTCGCGAGATATGGGAGTTTGAAGCCAAGAAATGGTTGGGAAGGCAAAAAATTTTTCGCAATTCTTCTGCTCCAAACGCTTAACCAGAATGGCCTAGGGAAAAAATACACACACCGCTGTAATCGGGCGAGTTTCTACTTTCTGATGCAATAGGAATTTTTGGGTTAGGTCAATCCGTTCGCGAGATATGGGAGTTTGAAGCCAAGAAATGGTTGAGAAGGCAAAAAATTTTTCGCAATTCTTCTGCTCCAAACGCTTAACCAGAATGGCCTAGGGAAAAAATACACGTACCGTTGTAATCGGGCGAGTTTCTACTTTCAGATGCAACAGGAATTTTTGGGTTAGGTCAATCCGTTCGCGAGATATGGGAGTTTGAAGCTAAGAAATGGTTGAGAAGACAACAAATTTTTCGCACTTCTGCTGCTCCAAACGCTTAACCAGAATGGCCTAGGCAAAAAATACACATACCGTTGTAATCGGGCGAGTTTCTACTTTCAGACGCAACAGGAATTTTTGGGTTAGGTCAATCCGTTCGCGAGATATGGGAGTTTGAAGCCAAGAAATGGTTGAGAAGGCAAAAAATTTTTCGCAATTCTGCTGCTCCAAATGCTTAACCACAATGGCCTAGGGAAAAAATACACATACCGTTGTAATCGGGCGAGTTTCTACTTTCAGACGCAACAGGAATTTTTGGGTTAGGACAATCCGTTCGCGAGATATGGGAGTTTGAAGCCAAGAAATGGTTGAGAAGGCAAAAAATTTTTCACAATTCTGCTGCTCCAAACGCTTAACCAGAATGGCCTCGGGAGAAAATACACATACCCCTGTAATCGGGCTAGTTTCTACTTTCAGATGCAATAGGAATTTTTGGGCTAGGACAATCTGTTCGCGAGATATGGGAGTTTGAAGCCAAGAAATGGTTGAGAAGGCAAAAAATTTTTCGCAATTCTGCTGCTCCAAACGCTTAACCAGAATGGCCTAGGGAAAAAATACACACACCGCTGTAATCGGGCGAGTTTCTACTTTCTGATGCAATAGGAATTTTTGGGTTAGGTCAATCCGTTCGCGAGATATGGGAGTTTGAAGCCAAGAAATGGTTGAGAAGGCAAAAAATTTTTCGCAATTCTTCTGCTCCAAACGCTTAACCAGAATGGCCTAGGGAAAAAATACACATACCGTTGTAATCGGGCGAGGTTCTACTTTCAGATGCAACAGGAATTTTTGGGTTAGGTCAATCCGTTCGCGAGATATGGGAGTCTGAAGCTAAGAAATGGTTGAGAAGACCACAAATTTTTCGCACTTCTGCTGCTCCAAACGCTTAACCAGAATGGACTAGGGAAAAAATACACATACCGTTGTAATCGGGCGAGTTTCTACTTTCAGACGCAACAGGAATTTTTGGGTTAGGTCAATCCATTCGCGAGATATGGGAGTTTGAAGCCAAGAAATGGTTGAGAAGGCAAAAAATTTTTCCCAATTCTGCTGCTCCAAACGCTTAACCAGAATGGCCTAGGGAAAAAATACACATACCGCTGTAATCGGGCGAGTTTCTACTTTCTGATGCAATAGGAATTTTTGGGTTAGGTCAATCAGTTCGCGAGATATGGGAGTTTGAAGCCAAGAAATGGTTGAGAAGGCAAAAAATTTTTCGCAATTCTTCTGCTCCAAACGCTTAACCAGAATGGCGTAGGGAAAAAATACACGTACCGTTGTAATCGGGCGAGTTTCTACTTTCAGATGCAACAGGAATTTTTGGGTTAGGTCAATCCGTTCGCGAGATATGGGAGTTTGAAGCTAAGAAATGGTTGAGAAGACAACAAATTTTTCGCACTTCTGCTGCTCCAAACGCTTAACCAGAATGGCCTAGGCAAAAAATACACATACCGTTGTAATCGGGCGAGTTTCTACTTTCAGACGCAACAGGAATTTTTGGGTTAGGTCAATCCGTTCGCGAGATATGGGAGTTTGAAGCCAAGAAATGGTTGAGAAGGCAAAAAATTTTTCGCAATTCTGCTGCTCCAAACGCTTAACCAGAATGGCCTAGGGAAAAAATACACACACCGTTGTAATCGGGCGAGTTTCTACTTTCAGATGCAATAGGAATTTTTGGGTTAGGTCAATCCGTTCGCGAGATATGGGAGTTTGAAGCCAAGAAATGGTTGAGAAGGCAAAAAATTTTTCGCAATTCTGCTGCTCCAAACGCTTAACCAGAATGGCCTAGGGAAAAAATACACATACCGCTGTAATCGGGCGAGTTTCTACTTTCTGATGCAATAGGAATTTTTGGGTTAGGTCAATCCGTTCGCGAGATATGGGAGTTTGAAGCCAAGAAATGGTTGAGAAGGCAAAAAATTTTTCGCAATTCTTCTGCTCCAAACGCTTAACCAGAATGGCGTAGGGAAAAAATACACGTACCGTTGTAATCGGGCGAGTTTCTACTTTCAGATGCAACAGGAATTTTTGGGTTAGGTCAATCCGTTCGCGAGATATGGGAGGTTGAAGCTAAGAAATGGTTGAGAAGACAACAAATTTTTCGCACTTCTGCTGCTCCAAACGCTTAACCAGAATGGCCTAGGCAAAAAATACACATACCGTTGTAATCGGGCGAGTTTCTACTTTTAGACGCAACAGGAATTTTTGGGTTAGGTCAATCCGTTCGCGAGATATGGGAGTTTGAAGCCAAGAAATGGTTGAGAAGGCAAAAAATTTTTCGCAATTCTGCTGCTCCAAATGCATAACCAGAATGGCCTAGGGAAAAAATACACATACCGTTGTAATCGGGCGAGTTTCTACTTTCAGACGCAACAGGAATTTTTGGGTTAGGACAATCCGTTCGCGAGATATGGGAGTTTGAAGCCAAGAAATGGTTGAGAAGGCAAAAAATTTTTCGCATTTCTGCTGCTCCAAACGCTTAACCAGAATGGCCTAGGGAGAAAATACACATACCCCTGTAATCGGGCTAGTTTCTACTTTCAGATGCAATAGGAATTTTTGGGTTAGGTGAATCCGTTCGCGAGATATGGGAGTTTGAAGCCAAGAAATGGTTGAGAAGGCAAAAATTTTTTCGCAATTCTGCTGCTCCAAACGCTTAACCAGAATGGGCTAAGAAAAAAATACACATACCGTTGTAATCGGGCGAGTTTCTACTTTCAGACGCAACAGGAATTTTTGGGTTAGGTCAATCCGTTCGCGAGATATGGGAGTTTGAAGCTAAGAAATGGTTGAGAAGACAACAAATTTTTCGCACTTCTGCTGCTCCAAACGCTTAACCAGAATGGCCTAGGCAAAAAATACACATACCGTTGTAATCGGGCGAGTTTCTACTTTCAGACGCAACAGGAATTTTTGGGTTAGGTCAATCCGTTCGCGAGATATGGGAGTTTGAAGCCAAGAAATGGTTGAGAAGGCAAAAAATTTTTCGCAATTCTGCTGCTCCAAACGCTTAACCAGAATGGCCTAGGGAAAAAATACACACACCGTTGTAATCGGGCGAGTTTCTACTTTCAGATGCAATAGGAATTTTTGGGTTAGGTCAATCCGTTCGCGAGATATGGGAGTTTGAAGCCAAGAAATGGTTGAGAAGGCAAAAAATTTTTCGCAATTCTGCTGCTCCAAACGCTTAACCAGAATGGCCTAGGGAAAAAATACACATACCGCTGTAATCGGGCGAGTTTCTACTTTCTGATGCAATAGGAATTTTTGGGTTAGGTCAATCCGTTCGCGAGATATGGGAGTTTGAAGCCAAGAAATGGTTGAGAAGGCAAAAAATTTTTCGCAATTCTTCTGCTCCAAACGCTTAACCAGAATGGCGTAGGGAAAAAATACACGTACCGTTGTAATCGGGCGAGTTTCTACTTTCAGATGCAACAGGAATTTTTGGGTTAGGTCAATCCGTTCGCGAGATATGGGAGGTTGAAGCTAAGAAATGGTTGAGAAGACAACAAATTTTTCGCACTTCTGCTGCTCCAAACGCTTAACCAGAATGGCCTAGGCAAAAAATACACATACCGTTGTAATCGGGCGAGTTTCTACTTTCAGACGCAACAGGAATTTTTGGGTTAGGTCAATCCGTTCGCGAGATATGGGAGTTTGAAGCCAAGAAATGGTTGAGAAGGCAAAAAATTTTTCGCAATTCTGCTGCTCCAAATGCATAACCAGAATGGCCTAGGGAAAAAATACACATACCGTTGTAATCGGGCGAGTTTCTACTTTCAGACGCAACAGGAATTTTTGGGTTAGGACAATCCGTTCGCGAGATATGGGAGTTTGAAGCCAAGAAATGGTTGAGAAGGCAAAAAATTTTTCGCATTTCTGCTGCTCCAAACGCTTAACCAGAATGGCCTAGGGAAAAAATACACGTACCGTTGTAATCGGGCGAGTTTCTACTTTCAGATGCAACAGGAATTTTTGGGTTAGGTCAATCCGTTCGCGAGATATGGGAGTTTGAAGCTAAGAAATGGTTGAGAAGACAACAAATTTTTCGCACTTCTGCTGCTCCAAACGCTTAACCAGAATGGCCTAGGGAAAAAATACACATACCGTTGTAATCGGGCGAGTTTCTACTTTCAGACGCAACAGGAATTTTTGGGTTAGGACAATCCGTTCGCGAGATATGGGAGTTTGAAGCCAAGAAATGGTTGAGAAGGCAAAAAATTTTTCGCAATTCTGCTGCTCCAAACGCTTAACCAGAATGGCCTAGGGAGAAAATACACATACCCCTGTAATCGGGCTAGTTTCTACTTTCAGATGCAATAGGAATTTTTGGGTTAGGTCAATCCGTTCGCGAGATATGGGAGTTTGAAGCCAAGAAATGGTTGAGAAGGCAAAAAATTTTTCGCAATTCTGCTGCTCCAAACGCTTAACCAGAATGGCCTAGGGAAAAAATACACACACCGTTGTAATCGGGCGAGTTTCTACTTTCAGATGCAATAGGAATTTTTGGGTTAGGTCAATCCGTTCGCGAGATATGGGAGTTTGAAGCCAAGAAATGGTTGAGAAGGCAAAAAATTTTTCGCAATTCTGCTGCTCCAAACGCTTAACCAGAATGGCCTAGGGAGAAAATACACATACCGCTGTAATCGGGCGAGTTTCTACTTTCTGATGCAATAGGAATTTTTGGGTTAGGTCAATCCGTTCGCGAGATATGGGAGTTTGAAGCCAAGAAATGGTTGAGAAGGCAAAAAATTTTTCGCAATTCTTCTGCTCCAAACGCTTAACCAGAATGGCCTAGGGAAAAAATACACGTACCGTTGTAATCGGGCGAGTTTATACTTTCAGATGCAACAGGAATTTTTGGGTTAGGTCAATCCGTTCGCGAGATATGGGAGTTTGAAGCTAAGAAATGGTTGACAAGACAACAAATTTTTCGCACTTCTCCTGCCCCAAAAGCTTAACCAGAATGGCCTAGGCAAAAAATACACATACCGTTGTAATCGGGCGAGTTTCTACTTTCAGACGCAACAGGAATTTTTGGGTTAGGTCAATCCGTTCGCGAGATATGGGAGTTTGAAGCCAAGAAATGGTTGAGAAGGCAAAAAATTTTTCGTAATTCTTCTGCTCCAAACGCTTAACCAGAATGGCCTAGGGAAAAAATACACATACCGTTGTAATCGGGCGAGTTTCTACTTTCTGATGCAATCGGAATTTTTGGGTTAGGTCAATCCGTTCGCGAGATATGGGAGTTTGAAGCTAAGAAAGGGTTGAGAAGACAACAAATTTCTCGCACTTCTGCTGCTCCAAACGCTTAACCAGAATGGCCTAGGCAAAAAATACACATACCGTTGTAATCGGGCGAGTTTCTACTTTCAGACGCAACAGGAATTTTTGGGTTAGGTCACTCCATTCGCGAGATATGGGAGTTTGAAGCCAAGAAATGGTTGAGAAGGCAAAAAATTTTTCCCAATTCTGCTGCTCCAAACGCTTAACCAGAATGGCCTAGGGAAAAAATACACACACCGTCGTAATCGGGCGAGTTTCAACTTTCAGATGCAATAGGAATTTTTGGGTTAGGTCAATCCGTTCGCGAGATATGGGAGTTTGAAGCCAAGAAATGGTTGAGAAGGCAAAAAATTTTTCGCAATTCTGCTGCTCCAAACGCTTAACCAGAATGGCCTAGGGAAAAAATACACATACCGCTGTAATCGGGCGAGTTTCTACTTTCTGATGCAATAGGAATTTTTGGGTTAGGTCAATCCGTTCGCGAGATATGGGAGTTTGAAGCCAAGAAATGGTTGTGAAGGCAAAAAATTTTTCGCAATTCGTCTGCTCCAAACGCTTAACCAGAATGGCCTAGGGAAAAAATACACATACCGTTGTAATCGGGCGAGTTTCTACTTTCAGATGCAACAGGAATTTTTGGGTTAGGTCAATCCGTTCGCGAGATAAGGGAGTTTGAAGCTAAGAAATGGTTGAGAAGACCACAAATTTTTCGCACTTCTGCTGCTCCAAACGCTTAACCAGAATGGCCTAGGGAAAAAATACACATACCGTTGTAATCGGGCGATATTCGACTTTCAGATGCAATAGGAATTTTTGGGTTAGGTCAATCCGTTCGCGAGATATGGGAGTTTGAAGCTAAGAAATGGTTGAGAAGACAACAAATTTTTCGCACTTCTGCTGCTCCAAACGCTTAACCAGAATGGTCTAGGGAAAAAATACACATACCGTTGTAATCGGGCGAGCTTCTACTTTCAGATGCAATTGGAATTTTTGGGTTAGGTCAATCCGTTCGCGAGATATGGGAGTTTGAAGGCAACAAATGGTTGAGAAGGCAAAAAATTTTTCGCAATTCTGCTGCTCCAAACGCTTAACCAGAATGGCCTAGGGAAAAAATACACATACCGTTGTAATCGGGCGAGTTTCTACTTTCAGATGCAATAGGAATTTTTGGGTTAGGTCAATCCGTTCGCGAGATATGGGAGTTTGAAGCCAAGAAATGGTTGAGAAGGCAAAAAATTTTTCGCAATTCTGCTGCTCCAAACGCTTAACCAGAATGGCCTAGGGAAAAAATGCACATACCGTTGTAATCGGGCGAGTTTCTACTTTCAGATGCAACAGGAATTTTTGGGTTAGGTCCATCCGTTCGCGAGATATGGGAGTTTGAAGCTAAGAAATGGTTGAGAAGACAACAAATTTTTCGCACTTCTGCTGTTCCAAACGCTTAACCAGAATGGCCTAGGCAAAAAATACACATACCGTTGTAATCGGGCGAGTTTCTACTTTCAGACGCAACAGGAATTTTTGGGTTAGGTCAATCCATTCGCGAGATATGGGAGTTTGAAGCCAAGAAATGGTTGAGAAGGCAAAAAATTTTTCGCAATTCTGCTGCTCCAAACGCTTAACCAGAATGGCCTAGGGAAAAAATACACATACAGTTGTAATCGGGCGAGTTTCTACTTTCAGATGCAGTAGGAATTTTTGGGTTAGGTCAATCCGTTCGCGAGATATGGGAGTTTGAAGCTAAGAAATGGTTGAGAAGACAACAAATTTTTCGCAATTCTGCTGCTCCAAACGATTAACCAGAATGGGCTAAGGAAAAGATACACATACCGCTGTAATCGGGCGAGTTTCTACTTTCAGACACAACAGGAATTTTTGCGTTAGGTCAATCCGTTCGCGAGATATGGGAGTTTGAAGACAAGAAATGGTTGAGAAGGCAAAAAATTTTTCGCAATTCTGCTGCTCCAAACGCTTAACCGGAATGGCCTAGGGAAAAAATACACATACCGTTGTAATCGGGCGAGTTTCTACTTTCAGATGCAATAGGAATTTTTGGGTTAGGTCAATCCGTTCGCGAGATATGGGAGTTTGAAGCCAAGAAATGGTTGAGAAGGCAAAAAATTTTTCGCAATTCTGCTGCTCCAAACGCTTAACCAGAATGGCCTAGGGAAAAAATACACATACCGTTGTAATCGGGCGAGTTTCTACTTTCAGATGCAACAGGAATTTTTGGGTTAGGTCAATCCGTTCGCGAGATATGGGAGTTTGAAGCTAAGAAATGGTTGAGAAGACAACAAATTTTTCGCAATTCTGCTGCTCCAAACGCTTAACCAGAATGGTCTAGGGAAAAAATACACATACCGTTGTAATCGGGCGAGTTTCTGTTTTCAGATGCAATTGGAATTTTTGGGTTAGGTCAATCCGTTCGCGAGATATGGGAGTTTGAAGCTAAGAAATGGTTGAGAAGGCAGAAAATTTTTCGCAATTCTGCTGCTCCAAACGCTTAACCAGAATGGCCTAGGGAAAAAATACACATACCGTTGTAATCGTGCGAGATTCGACTTTCAGATGCAATACGAATTTTTGGGTTAGGTCAATCCGTTCGCGAGATATGGGAGTTTGAAGCTAAGAAATGGTTGAGAAGACAACAAATTTTTCGCACTTCTGCTGCTCCAAACGCTTAACCAGAATGGCCTAGGGAAAAAATACACATACCGTTGTAATCGGGCGAGTTTCTGCTTTCAGATGCAATTGGAATTTTTGGGTTAGGTCAATCCGTTCGCGAGATATGGGAGTTTGAAGCCAAGAAATGGTTGAGAAGGCAAAAAATTTTTCGCAATTCTGCTGCTCCAAACGCTTAACCAGAATTGCCTAGGGAAAAAATACACATGCCGCTGTAATCGGGCGAGTTTCTACTTTCAGATGCAATAGGAATTTTTGGGTTATGTCAATCCGTTCGCGAGATATGGGAGTTTGAAGCCAAGAAATGGTTGAGAAGGCAAAAAATTTTTCGCAATTCTTCTGCTCCAAACGCTTAACAGGAATGGCCTAGGGAAAAAATACACATACCGTTGTAATCGGGAGAGTTTCTACTTTCAGATGCAATAGGAATTTTTTGGGTTAGGTCAATCCGTTCGCGAGATATGGGAGATTGAAGCCAAGAAATGGTTGAGAAGTCAAAAAATTTTTCGCAATTCGGCTGCTCCAAACGCTTAACCAGAATGGCCTAGGGAAAAAATACACATATCGTTGTAATCGGGCGAGTTTCTACTTTCAGATGCAATTGGAATTTTTGGGTTAGGTCAATCCGTTCGCGAGATATGGGAGTTTGAAGCTAAGAAATGGTTGAGAAGACAACAAATTTTTCGCAATTCTGCTGCTCCAAACGCTCAACCAGAATGGCCTAGGAAAAAAATACACATACCGTTGTAATCGGGGGAGTTTCTACTTTCAGACGCAACAGGAATTTTTGGGTTAGGACAATCCGTTCGCGAGATATGGGAGTTTGAAGCCAAGAAATGGTTGAGAAGGCAGAAAATTTTTCGCAATTCTGCTGCTCCAAACGCTTAACCAGAATGGCCTAGGGAAAAAATACACATACCGCTGTAATCGGGCGAGTTTCTACTTTCAGATGCAATAGGAATTTTTTGGGTTAGGTCAATCCGTTCGCGAGATATGGGAGTTTGAAGCCAAGAAATGGTTGAGAAGGCAAAAAATTTTTCGCAATTCGGCTGCTCCAAACGCTTAACAAGAATGGCCTAGGGAAAAAATACACATACCGTTGTAATAGGGCGAGTTTCTACTTTCAGATGCAACAGGAATTTTTGGGTTAGGTCAATCCGTTCGCGAGATATGGGAGTTTGAAGCGAAGAAATGGTTGAGAAGACAACAAATTTTTTGCACTTCTGCTGCTCCAAACGCTGAACCAGAATGGCCTAGGGAAAAAATACACATACCGTTGTAATCTGGCGAGTTTCTACTTTCAGATGCAATTGGAATTTTTGTGTTAGGTCAATCCGTTCGCGAGATATTGGAGTTTGAAGCCAAGAAATGGTAGAGAAGGCAAAAAATTTTTCGCAATTCTGCTGCTCCAAACGCTTAACCAGAATGGGCTAAGGAAAAAATACACATACCGCTGTAATCGGGCGAGTTTCTACTTTCAGACACAACAGGAATTTTTGGGTTAGGTCAATCCGTTCGCGAGATATGGGAGTTTGAAGCCAAGAAATGGTTGAGAAGACAACAAATTTTTCGCAATTCTGCTGCTCCAAACGCTTAACCAGAATGGCCTAGGGAAAAAATACACATACCGCTGTAATCGGGCTAGTTTCTACTTTCAGATGCAATAGGACTTCTTGGGTTAGGTCAATCCGTTCGCGAGATACGGGAGTTTGAAGCCAAGAAATGGTTGAGAAGGCAGAAAATTTTTCGCAATTCTGCTGCTCCAAACGCTTAACCAGAATGGCCTAGGGAAAAAATACACATACCGCTGTAATCGGGCGAGTTTCTACTTTCAGATGCAATAGGAATTTTTTGGGTTAGGTCAATCCGTTCGCGAGATGTGGGAGTTTGAAGCCAAGAAATGGTTGATAAGGCAACAAATTTTTCGCAATTCGGCTGCTCCAAACGCTTAACAAGAATGGCCTAGGGAAAAAATACACATACCGTTGTAATAGGGCGAGTTTCTACTTTCAGATGCAACAGGAATTTTTGGGTTAGGTCAATCCGTTCGCGAGATATGGGAGTTTGAAGCCAAGAAATGGTTGAGAAGACAACAAATTTTTCGCACTTCTGCTGCTCCAAACGCTGAACCAGAATGGCCTAGGGAAAAAATACACATACCGTTGTAATCGGGCGAGTTTCTACTTTCAGATGCAATTGGAATTTTTGGGTTAGGTCAATCCGTTCGCGAGATATGGGAGTTTGAAGCCAAGAAATGGTTGAGAAGGCAAAAAATTTTTCGCAATTCTGCTGCTCCAAACGCTTAACAAGAATGGCCTAGGGAAAAAATACACATACCGTTGTAATCGGGCGAGTTTCTACTTTCAGATGCAACAGGAATTTTTGGGTTAGGTCAATCCGTTCGCGAGATATGGGAGTTTGAAGCTAAGAAATGGTTGAGAAGACAACAAATTTTTCGCAGTTCTGCTGCTCCAAACGCTCAACCAGAATGGGCCAGGGAAAAAATACACATACTGTTGTAATCGGGCGAGTTTCTACTTTCAGATGCAATTGAAATTTTTGGGTTAGGTCAATCCGTTCGCGAGATATGGGAGTTTGAAGCCAAGAAATGGTTGAGAATGCAATAAATTTTTCGCAATTCTGCTGCTCCAAACGCTTAACCAGAATGGCCTAGGGAAAAAATACACATACCGCTGTAATCGGGCTAGTTTCTACTTTCAGATGCAATACGACTTCTTGGGTTAGGTCAATCCGTTCGCGAGGTATGGGAGTTTGAAGACAAGAAATGGTTGAGAAGGCAAAAAATTTTTCGCAATTCTGCTGCTCCAAACGCTTAACCAGAATGGCCTAGGGAAAAAATACACATACCGTTGTAATCGGGCGGGTTTCTACTTTCAGATGCAATAGGAATTTTTGGGTTAGGTTAATCCGTTCGCGAGATATGGGAGTTTGAGCCAAGAAATGGTTGAGAAGGCAAAAAATTTTTCGCAATTCTGCTGCTCCAAACGCTTAACCAGAATGGCCTAGGGGAAAAATACACATAACCCTGTAATCGGGCGAGTTTCTACTTTCAGATGCAATAGGAATTTTTGCGTTAGGTCAATCTGTTCGCGAGATATGGGAGTTTGAAGCTAAGAAATGGTTGAGAAGGCAAAAAATGTTTCGCAATTCTGCTGCTCCAAACGCTTAACCAGAATGGTCTAGGGAAAAAATACAAATACCGTTGTAATAGGGCGAGTTTCTACTTTCAGATGCAATTGGAATTTTTGGGTTAGGTCAATCCGTTCGCGAGATATGGGAGTTTGAAGCCAAGAAATGGTTGAGAGGGCAAACAATTTTTCGCAATTCTGCTGCTCCAAACGCTTAACCAGAATGGCCTAGGGAAAAAATACACATACCGTTGTAATCGGTCGAGTTTCTACTTTCAGATGCAATAGGAATTTTTGGGTTAGGTCAATCCGTTCGCGAGATACGGGAGTTTGAAGCCAAGAAATGGTTGAGAAGGCAAAAAATTTTTCGCAATTCTGCTGCTCCAAACGCTTAACCAGAATGGCCTAGGGAAAAAATACACATACCGTTGTAATCGGGCGAGTTTCTACTTTCAGATGCAACAGGAATTTTTGGGTTAGGTCAATCCGTTCGCGAGATATGGGAGTTTGAAGCTAAGAAATGGTTGAGAAGACAACAAATTTTTCGCACTTCTGCTGCTCCAAACGCTTAACCAGAATGGCCTAGGGAAAAAATACACATACCGTTGTAATCGGGCGAGATTCGACTTTCAGATGCAATAGGAATTTTTGGGTTAGGTCAATCCGTTGGCGAGATATGGGAGTTTGAAGCTAAGAAATGGTTGAGAAGACAACAAATTTTTCGCACTTCTGCTGCTCCAAACGCTTAACCAGAATGGTCTAGGGAAAAAATACACATACCGTTGTAATCGGGCGAGTTTCTACTTTCAGATGCAATTGGAATTTTTGGGTTAGGTTCATCCGTTCGCGAGATATGGGAGTTTGAGCCAAGAAATGGTTGAGAAGGCAAAAAATTTTTCGCAATTCTGCTGCTCCAAACGCTTAACCAGAATGGCCTAGGGCGAAAATACACATACCGTTGTAATCGGGCTAGTTTCTACTTTCAGATGCAATAGGAATTTTTGGGTGAGGTCAATCCGTTCGCGAGATATGGGACTTTGAAACTAAGAAATGGTTGAGAAGACAACAAATTTTTCGCACTTCTGCTGCTCCAAACGCTTAACCAGAATGGCCTAGGAAAAAAATACACATACCGTTGTAATCGGGCGAGTTTCTACTTTCAGACGCAACAGGAATTTTTGGGTTAGGTCAATCCGTTCGCGAGATATGGGAGTTTGAAGCCAAGAAATGGTTGACAAGGCAAAAAATTTTTCGCAATTCTGCTGCTCCAAACGGTTAACCAGAATGGCCTAGGGAGAAAATACACATACCCCTGTAATCGGGCTAGTTTCTACTTTCAGATGCAATTGGAATTTTTGGGTTAGGTCAATCCGTTCGCGAGATATGGGAGTTTGAAGCCAAGAAATGGTTGAGAAGGCAAAAAATGTTTCGCACTTCTGCTGCTCCAAACGCTTAACCAGAATGGCCTAGGGAAAAAATACACATACCATTGTAATCGGGCGAGTTTCTACTTTCAGATGCAATAGGAATTTTTGGGTTAGGTCAATCCGTTCGTGAGATATGGCAGTTTGAAGCTAAGAAATGGTTGAGAAGACAACAAATTTTTCGCACCTCTGCTGCTCCAAACGCTTAACCAGAATGGCCTAGGGAAAAAATACACATACCGTTGTAATCGGGCGAGTTTCTACTTTCAGACGCAACAGGCATTTTTGGGTTAGGTCAATCCGTTCGCGAGATATGGGAGTTTGAAGCCAAGAAATGGTTGAGAAGGCAAAAAATTTTTCGCAATTCTGCTGCTCCAAACGCTTAACCAGAGTGGCCCAGGGAAAAAATACACATACCGTTGTAATCGGGCGAGTTTCTTCTTTCAGATGCAATAGGAATTTTTGGGTTAGGTCAATCCGTTCGCGAGATATGGGAGTTTGAAGCCAAGAAATGGTTGAGAAGGCAAAAAATTTTTCGCAATTCTGCTGCTCCAAACGCTTAACCAGAAAGGCCTAGGGAAAAAATACACATATCGTTGTAATCGGGCGAATTTCTACTTTCAGATGCAATAGGAATTTTTGGGTTAGGTCAATCCGTTCGCGAAATATGGGAGTTTGAAGCCAAGAAATGGTTGAGAAGGCAAAAAATTTTTCGCAATTCTGCTGCTCCAATCGCTTAACCAGAATGGCCTAGGGAAAAAATACACATACCGTTGTAATTGGGCGAGTTTCTACTTTCAGATGCAATAGGAATTTTTGGGTTAGGTCAATCCGTTCGCGAGATATGGGAGTTTGAAGCCAAGAAATGGTTGAGAAGGCAAAAAATTTTTCGCAATTCTGCTGCTCCAAACGGTTAACCAGAATGGCCTAGGGAGAAAATACACATACCCCTGTAATCGGGCTAGTTTCTACTTTCAGATGCAATAGGAATTTTTGGGTTAGGTCAATCCGTTCGCGAGATACGGGAGTTTGAAGCTAAGAAATGGTTGAGAAGACCACAAATTTTTCGCACTTCTGCTGCTCCAAGCGCTTAACCAGAATGGCCTAGGGAAAAAATACACATACCGTTGTAATCGGGCGAGATTCGAATTTCAGATGCAATAGTAATTTTTGGGTGAGGTCAATCCGTTCGCGAGATATGGGACTTTGAAACTAAGAAATGGTTGAGAAGACAACAAATTTTTCGCACTTCTGCTGCTCCAAACGCTTAACCAGAATGGCCTAGGAAAAAAATACACATACCGTTGTAATCGGGCGAGTTTCTGCTTTCAGACGCAACAGGAATTTTTGGGTTAGGGCAATCCGTTCGTGAGATATGGGAGTTTGAAACCAAGAAATGGTTGACAAGGCAAAAAATTTTTGGCAATTCTGCTGCTCCAAACGGTTAACCAGAATGGCCTAGGGAGAAAATACACATACCCCTGTAATCGGGCTAGTTTCTACTTTCAGATGCAATAGGAATTTTTGGGTTAGGTCAATCCGTTCGCGAGATATGGGAGTTTGAAGCCAAGAAATGGTTGAGAAGGCAAAAAATTTTTCGCAATTCTGCTGCTCCAAACGCTTAACAAGAATGGCCTAGGGAAAAAATACACATACCATTGTAATCGGGCGAGTTTCTACTTTCAGATGCAACAGGAATTTTTGGGTTAGGTCAATCCGTTCGCGAGATATGGGAGTTTGAAGCAAAGAAATGGTTGAGAAGGCAAAAAATTTTTCGCAATTCTGCTGCTCCAAACGCTTCACCAAAATGGCCAAGGGAAAAAATACACATACCGTTGTAATCGGGCGAGTTTCTACTTTCAGATGCAACAGGAATTTTTGGGTTAGGTCAATCCGTTCGCGAGATATGGGAGTTTGAAGCTAAGAAATGGTTGAGAAGACAACAAATTTTTCGCACTTCTGCTGCTCCAAACGCTTAACCAGAATGGTCTAGGGAAAAAATACACATACCGTTGTAATCGGGCGAGTTTCTACCTTCAGATGCAATAGGAATTTTTGGGTTAGGTCAATCCGTTCGCGAGATATGGGAGTCTGAAGCCAAGAAATGGTTGAGAAGGCAAAAAATTTTTCGCAATTCTGCTGCTCCAAACGCTTAACCAGAATGGCCTAGGGAAAAAATACA
This sequence comes from Ptiloglossa arizonensis, assembly GCF_051014685.1. Classification (NCBI taxonomy): domain Eukaryota; kingdom Metazoa; phylum Arthropoda; class Insecta; order Hymenoptera; family Colletidae; genus Ptiloglossa; species Ptiloglossa arizonensis. Next base: position 20,276 of record NW_027479798.1, read on the forward strand.
CATACCGCTGTAATCGGGCGAGTTTCTACTTTCAGATGCAATAGGAATTTTTGGGTTAGGTCAATCCGTTCGCGAGATATGGGAGTTTGAAGCCAAGAAATGGTTGAGAAGGCAAAAAATTTTTCGCAATTCTTCTGCTCCAAACGCTTAACCAGAATGGCCTAGGAAAAAAATACACATACCGTTGTAATCGGGCGAGTTTCTACTTTCAGACGCAACAGGAATTTTTGGGTTAGGTCAATCCGTTCGGGAGATATGGGAGTTTGAAGCCAAGAAATGGTTGACAAGGCAAAAAATTTTTCGCAATTCTGCCGCTCCAAACGGTTAACCAGAATGGCCTAGGGAGAAAATACACATACCCCTGTAATCGGGCTAGTTTCTACTTTCAGATGCAATAGGAATTTTTGGGTTAGGTCAATCCGTTCGCGAGATATGGGAGTTTGAAGCCAAGAAATGGTTGAGAAGGCAAAAAATTTTTCGCAATTCTGCTGCTCCAAACGCTTAACCAAAATGGCCAAGGGAAAAAATACACATACCGTTGTAATCGGGCGAGTTTCTACTTTCAGATGCAACAGGAATTTTTTGGTTAGGTCAATCCGTTCGCGAGATATGGGAGTTTGAAGCTAAGAAATGGTTGAGAAGACAACAAATTTTTCGCACTTCTGCTGCTCCAAACGCTTAACCAGAATGGTCTAGGGAAAAAATACGCATACCGTTGTAATCGGGCGTGTTTCTACTTTCAGATGCAATAGGAATTTTTGGGTTAGGTCAATCCGTTCGCGAGATATGGGAGTTTGAAGCCAAGAAATGGTTGAGAAGGCAAAAAATTTTTCGCAATTCTGCTGCTCCAAACGCTTAACCAGAATTGCCTAGGGAAAAAATACACATACCGCTGTAATCGGGCGAGTTTCTACTTTCAGATGCAATAGGAATTTTTGGGTTAGGTCAATCCGTTCGCGAGATATGGGAGTTTGAAGCCAAGAAATGGTTGAGGAGGCAAAAAATTTTTCGCAATTCTTCTGCTCCAAACGCTTAACCAGAATGAACTAGGAAAAAAATACACATACCGTTGTAATCGGGCGAGCTTCTACTTTCAGACGCAACAGGAATTTTTGGGTTAGGTCAATCCGTTCGCGAGATATGGGAGTTTGAAGCCAAGAAATGGTTGACAAGGCAAAAAATTTTTCGCAATTCTGCTGCTCCAAACGCTTAACCAGAATGGCCTAGGGAAAAAATACACATACCGTTGTAATCGGGCGAGTTTCTACTTTCAGATGCAACAGGAATTTTTGGGTTAGGTCAATCCGTTCGCGAGATATGGGAGTTTGAAGCCAAGAAATGATTGAGAAGACAACAAATCTTTCGCACTTCTGCTGCTCCAAACGTTTAACCAGAATGGCCTAGGGAAAAAATACACATACCGTTGTAATCGGGCGAGTTTCTACTTTCAGATGCAATAGGAATTTTTGGGTTAGGTCAATCCGTTCGCGAGATATGGGAGTTTGAAGCCAAGAAATGGTTGAGAAGGCAAAAAATTTTTCGCAATTCTGCTGCTCCAAACGCTTAACCAGAATGGCCTAGGGAAAAAATACACATACCGCTGTAATCGGGCGAGTTTCTAGTTTCAAATGCAACAGGAATTTTTGGGTTAGGTCAATCCGTTCGCGAGATACGGGAGTTTGAAGCTAAGAAATGGTTGAGAAGACCACAAATTTTTCGCACTTCTGCTGCTCCAAACGCTTAACCAGAATGGCCTAGGGAAGAAATTCACATACCGTTGTAATCGGGCGAGTTTCTACTTTCAGACGCAACAGGAATTTTTGGGTTAGGTCAATCCGTTCGCGAGATATGGGAGTTTGAAGCCAAGAAATGGTTGAGAAGGCAAAAAATTTTTCGCAATTCTGCTGCTTCAAACGCTTAACCAGATTGGCCTAGGGAAAAAATACACATACCGTTGTAATCGGGCGAGTTTCTACTTTCAGATGCAATAGGAATTTTTGGGTTAGGTCAATCCTTTCGCGAGATATGGGAGTTTGAAACTAAGAAATGGTTGAGAAGACAACAAATTTTTCGCAATTGTGCTGCTCCAAACGCTCAACCAGAATGGCCTAGGAAAAAAATACACATACCGTTGTAATCGGGCGAGTTTCTACTTTCAGATGCAACAGGAATTTTTGGGTTAGGTCAATCCGTTCGCGAGATATGGGTGTTTGAAGCTAAGAAATGGTTGAGAAGAAAACAAATTTTTCGCATTTCTGCTGCCCCAAACGCTTAACCAGAATGGCCTAGGAAAAAAATACACATACCGTTGTAATCGGGCGAGTTTCTACTTTCAGATGCAACAGGAATTTTTGGGTTAGGTCAATCCGTTCGCGAGATATGGGAGTTTGAAGCAAAGAAATGGTTGAGAAGGCAAAAAATTTTTCGCAATTCTGCTGCTCCAAACGATTAACCAGAATGGCCTAGGGAAAGAATACACATACCGTTGTAATCGGGCGAGTTTCTACTTTCAGATGCAATAGGAATTTTTGGGTTAGGTCAATCCGTTCGTGAGATATGGCAGTTTGAAACTAAGAAATGGTTGAGAAGACAACAAATTTTTCGCACCTCTGCTGCTCCAAACGCTTAACCAGAATGGCCTAGGGAAAAAATACACATACCGTTGTAATCGGGCGAGTTTCTACTTTCAGACGCAACAGGCATGTTTGGGTTAGGTCAATCCGTTCGCGAGATATGGGAGTTTGAAGCCAAGAAATGGTTGACAAGGCAAAAAATTTTTCGCAATTCTGCTGCTCCAAACGGTTAACCAGAATGGCCTAGGGAGAAAATACACATACCCCTGTAATCGGGCTAGTTTCTACTTTCAGATGCAATAGGAATTTTTGGGTTAGGTCAATCCGTTCGCGAGATATGGGAGTTTGAAGCCAAGATATGGTTGAGAAGGCAAAAAATTTTACGCAATTCTGCTGCTCCAAACGCTTAACCAGAATGGCCTAGGGAAAAAATACACACACCGTTGTAACCGGGCGAGTTTGTACTTTCAGATGCAATAGGAATTTTTGGGTTAGGTCAATCCGTTCGCGAGATGTGGGAGTTTGAAGCCAAGAAATGGTTGAGAAGGCAAAAAATTTTTCGCAATTCTGCTGCTCCAAACGCTTAACCAGAATGGCCTAGGGAAAAAATACACATACCGCTGTAATCGGGCGAGTTTCTACTTTCAGATGCAATAGGAATTTTTGGGTTAGGTCAATCCGTTCGCGAGATATGGGAGTTTGAAGCCAAGAAATGGTTGAGAAGGCAAACAATTTTTCGCAATTCTTTTGCTCCAAACGCTTAACCAGAATGGCCTAGGGAAAAAATACACATACCGTTGTAATCGGGCGAGTTTCTACTTTCAGATGCAACAGGAATTTTTGGGTTAGGTCAATCCGTTCGCGAGATATGGGAGCTTGAAGCTAAGAAATGGTTGAGAAGACAACAAATTTTTCGCACGTCTGCTGCTCCAAACGCTTAACCAGAATGGTCTAGGGAAAAAATACACATACCGTTGTAATCGGGCGAGTTTCTACTTTCAGATGCAATAGGAATTTTTGGGTTAGGTCAATCCGTTCGCGAGATATGGGAGTTTGAAGCCAAGAAATGGTTGAGAAGGCAAAAAATTTTTCGCAATTCTGCTGCTCCAAACGCTTAACCAGAATGGCCTAGGGAAAAAATACACATACCGCTGTAATCGGGCGAGTTTCTACTTTCAAATGCAACAGGAATTTTTGGGTTAGGTCAATCCGTTCGCGAGATACGGGAGTTTGAAGCTAAGAAATGGTTGAGAAGACCACAAATTTTTCGCACTTCTGCTGCTCCAAACGCTTAACCAGAATGGCCTAGGGAAGAAATTCACATACCGTTGTAATCGGGCGAGTTTCTACTTTCAGACGCAACAGGAATTTTTGGGTTAGGTCAATCCGTTCGCGAGATATGGGAGTTTGAAGCCAAGAAATGGTTGAGAAGGCAAAAAATTTTTCGCAATTCTGCTGCTTCAAACGCTTAACCAGATTGGCCTAGGGAAAAAATACACATACCGTTGTAATCGGGCGAGTTTCTACTTTCAGATGCAATAGGAATTTTTGGGTTAGGTCAATCCTTTCGCGAGATATGGGAGTTTGAAACTAAGAAATGGTTGAGAAGACAACAAATTTTTCGCAATTGTGCTGCTCCAAACGCTCAACCAGAATGGCCTAGGAAAAAAATACACATACCGTTGTAATCGGGCGAGTTTCTACTTACAGATGCAACAGGAATTTTTGGGTTAGGTCAATCCGTTCGCGAGATATGGGTGTTTGAAGCTAAGAAATGGTTGAGAAGAAAACAAATTTTTCGCATTTCTGCTGCCCCAAACGCTTAACCAGAATGGCCTAGGAAAAAAATACACATACCGTTGTAATCGGGCGAGTTTCTACTTTCAGATGCAACAGGAATTTTTGGGTTAGGTCAATCCGTTCGCGAGATATGGGAGTTTGAAGCAAAGAAATGGTTGAGAAGGCAAAAAATTTTTCGCAATTCTGCTGCTCCAAACGATTAACCAGAATGGCCTAGGGAAAAAATACACATACCGTTGTAATCGGGCGAGTTTCTACTTTCAGATGCAATAGGAATTTTTGGGTTAGGTCAATCCGTTCGTGAGATATGGCAGTTTGAAACTAAGAAATGGTTGAGAAGACAACAAATTTTTCGCACCTCTGCTGCTCCAAACGCTTAACCAGAATGGCCTAGGGAAAAAATACACATACCGTTGTAATCGGGCGAGTTTCTACTTTCAGACGCAACAGGCATGTTTGGGTTAGGTCAATCCGTTCGCGAGATATGGGAGTTTGAAGCCAAGAAATGGTTGACAAGGCAAAAAATTTTTCGCAATTCTGCTGCTCCAAACGGTTAACCAGAATGGCCTAGGGAGAAAATACACATACCCCTGTAATCGGGCTAGTTTCTACTTTCAGATGCAATAGGAATTTTTGGGTTAGGTCAATCCGTTCGCGAGATATGGGAGTTTGAAGCCAAGATATGGTTGAGAAGGCAAAAAATTTTACGCAATTCTGCTGCTCCAAACGCTTAACCAGAATGGCCTAGGGAAAAAATACACACACCGTTGTAACCGGGCGAGTTTGTACTTTCAGATGCAATAGGAATTTTTGGGTTAGGTCAATCCGTTCGCGAGATGTGGGAGTTTGAAGCCAAGAAATGGTTGAGAAGGCAAAAAATTTTTCGCAATTCTGCTGCTCCAAACGCTTAACCAGAATGGCCTAGGGAAAAAATACACATACCGCTGAAATCGGGCGAGTTTCTACTTTCAGATGCAATAGGAATTTTTGGGTTAGGTCAATCCGTTCGCGAGATATGGGAGTTTGAAGCCAAGAAATGGTTGAGAAGGCAAACAATTTTTCGCAATTCTTTTGCTCCAAACGCTTAACCAGAATGGCCTAGGGAAAAAATACACATACCGTTGTAATCGGGCGAGTTTCTACTTTCAGATGCAACAGGAATTTTTGGGTTAGGTCAATCCGTTCGCGAGATATGGGAGCTTGAAGCTAAGAAATGGTTGAGAAGACAACAAATTTTTCGCACGTCTGCTGCTCCAAACGCTTAACCAGAATGGTCTAGGGAAAAAATACACATACCGTTGTAATCGGGCGAGTTTCTACTTTCAGATGCAATAGGAATTTTTGGGTTAGGTCAATCCGTTCGCGAGATATGGGAGTTTGAAGCCAAGAAATGGTTGAGAAGGCAAAAAATTTTTCGCAATTCTGCTGCTCCAAACGCTTAACCAGAATGGCCTAGGGAAAAAATACACATACCGCTGTAATCGGGCGAGTTTCTACTTTCAAATGCAACAGGAATTTTTGGGTTAGGTCAATCCGTTCGCGAGATACGGGAGTTTGAAGCTAAGAAATGGTTGAGAAGACCACAAATTTTTCGCACTTCTGCTGCTCCAAACGCTTAACCAGAATGGCCTCGGGAAGAAATTCACATACCGTTGTAATCGGGCGAGTTTCTACTTTCAGACGCAACAGGAATTTTTGGGTTAGGTCAATCCGTTCGCGAGATATGGGAGTTTGAAGCCAAGAAATGGTTGAGAAGGCAAAAAATTTTTCGCAATTCTGCTGCTTCAAACGCTTAACCAGATTGGCCTAGGGAAAAAATACACATACCGTTGTAATCGGGCGAGTTTCTACTTTCAGATGCAATAGGAATTTTTGGGTTAGGTCAATCCTTTCGCGAGATATGGGAGTTTGAAACTAAGAAATGGTTGAGAAGACAACAAATTTTTCGCAATTGTGCTGCTCCAAACGCTCAACCAGAATGGCCTAGGAAAAAAATACACATACCGTTGTAATCGGGCGAGTTTCTACTTTCAGATGCAACAGGAATTTTTGGGTTAGGTCAATCCGTTCGCGAGATATGGGTGTTTGAAGCTAAGAAATGGTTGAGAAGAAAACAAATTTATCGCATTTCTGCTGCCCCAAACGCTTAACCAGAATGGCCTAGGGAAAAAATACACATACCGTTGTAATCGGGCGAGTTTCTACTTTCAGACGCAACAGGCATGTTTGGGTTAGGTCAATCCGTTCGCGAGATATGGGAGTTTGAAGCCAAGAAATGGTTGACAAGGCAAAAAATTTTTCGCAATTCTGCTGCTCCAAACGGTTAACCAGAATGGCCTAGGGAGAAAATACACATACCCCTGTAATCGGGCTAGTTTCTACTTTCAGATGCAATAGGAATTTTTGGGTTAGGTCAATCCGTTCGCGAGATATGGGAGTTTGAAGCCAAGATATGGTTGAGAAGGCAAAAAATTTTACGCAATTCTGCTGCTCCAAACGCTTAACCAGAATGGCCTAGGGAAAAAATACACACACCGTTGTAACCGGGCGAGTTTGTACTTTCAGATGCAATAGGAATTTTTGGGTTAGGTCAATCCGTTCGCGAGATGTGGGAGTTTGAAGCCAAGAAATGGTTGAGAAGGCAAAAAATTTTTCGCAATTCTGCTGCTCCAAACGCTTAACCAGAATGGCCTAGGGAAAAAATACACATACCGCTGCAATCGGGCGAGTTTCTACTTTCAGATGCAATAGGAATTTTTGGGTTAGGTCAATCCGTTCGCGAGATATGGGAGTTTGAAGCCAAGAAATGGTTGAGAAGGCAAACAATTTTTCGCAATTCTTTTGCTCCAAACGCTTAACCAGAATGGCCTAGGGAAAAAATACACATACCGTTGTAATCGGGCGAGTTTCTACTTTCAGATGCAACAGGAATTTTTGGGTTAGGTCAATCCGTTCGCGAGATACGGGAGTTTGAAGCTAAGAAATGGTTGAGAAGACCACAAATTTTTCGCACTTCTGCTGCTCCAAACGCTTAACCAGAATGGCCTCGGGAAGAAATTCACATACCGTTGTAATCGGGCGAGTTTCTACTTTCAGACGCAACAGGAATTTTTGGGTTAGGTCAATCCGTTCGCGAGATATGGGAGTTTGAAGCCAAGAAATGGTTGAGAAGGCAAAAAATTTTTCGCAATTCTGCTGCTTCAAACGCTTAACCAGATTGGCCTAGGGAAAAAAAACACATACCGTTGTAATCGGGCGAGTTTCTACTTTCAGATGCAATAGGAATTTTTGGGTTAGGTCAATCCTTTCGCGAGATATGGGAGTTTGAAACTAAGAAATGGTTGAGAAGACAACAAATTTTTCGCAATTGTGCTGCTCCAAACGCTCAACCAGAATGGCCTAGGAAAAAAATACACATACCGTTGTAATCGGGCGAGTTTCTACTTTCAGATGCAACAGGAATTTTTGGGTTAGGTCAATCCGTTCGCGAGATATGGGTGTTTGAAGCTAAGAAATGGTTGAGAAGAAAACAAATTTATCGCATTTCTGCTGCCCCAAACGCTTAACCAGAATGGCCTAGGAAAAAAATACACATACCGTTGTAATCGGGCGAGTTTCTACTTTCAGATGCAACAGGAATTTTTGGGTTAGGTCAATCCGTTCGCGAGATATGGGAGTTTGAAGCAAAGAAATGGTTGAGAAGGCAAAAAATTTTTCGCAATTCTGCTGCTCCAAACGATTAACCAGAATGGCCTAGGGAAAAAATACACATACCGTTGTAATCGGGCGAGTTTCTACTTTCAGATGCAATAGGAATTTTTGGGTTAGGTCAATCCGTTCGTGAGATATGGCAGTTTGAAACTAAGAAATGGTTGAGAAGACAACAAATTTTTCGCACCTCTGCTGCTCCAAACGCTTAACCAGAATGGCCTAGGGAAAAAATACACATACCGTTGTAATCGGGCGAGTTTCTACTTTCAGACGCAACAGGCATGTTTGGGTTAGGTCAATCCGTTCGCGAGATATGGGAGTTTGAAGCCAAGAAATGGTTGACAAGGCAAAAAATTTTTCGCAATTCTGCTGCTCCAAACGGTTAACCAGAATGGCCTAGGGAGAAAATACACATACCCCTGTAATCGGGCTAGTTTCTACTTTCAGATGCAATAGGAATTTTTGGGTTAGGTCAATCCGTTCGCGAGATATGGGAGTTTGAAGCCAAGATATGGTTGAGAAGGCAAAAAATTTTACGCAATTCTGCTGCTCCAAACGCTTAACCAGAATGGCCTAGGGAAAAAATACACACACCGTTGTAACCGGGCGAGTTTGTACTTTCAGATGCAATAGGAATTTTTGGGTTAGGTCAATCCGTTCGCGAGATGTGGGAGTTTGAAGCCATGAAATGGTTGAGAAGGCAAAAAATTTTTCGCAATTCTGCTGCTCCAAACGCTTAACCAGAATGGCCTAGGGAAAAAATACACATACCGCTGTAATCGGGCGAGTTTCTACTTTCAGATGCAATAGGAATTTTTGGGTTAGGTCAATCCGTTCGCGAGATATGGGAGTTTGAAGCCAAGAAATGGTTGAGAAGGCAAACAATTTTTCGCAATTCTTTTGCTCCAAACGCTTAACCAGAATGGCCTAGGGAAAAAATACACATACCGTTGTAATCGGGCGAGTTTCTACTTTCAGATGCAATAGGAATTTTTGGGTTAGGTCAATCCGTTCGTGAGATATGGCAGTTTGAAGCTAAGAAATGGTTGAGAAGACAACAAATTTTTCGCACCTCTGCTGCTCCAAACGCTTAACCAGAATGGCCTAGGGAAAAAATACACATACCGTTGTAATCGGGCGAGTTTCTACTTTCAGATGCAATAGGAATTTTTGGGTTAGGTCAATCCGTTCGCGAGATATGGGAGTTTGAAGCCAAGAAATGGTTGAGAAGGCAAAAAAATTTTCGCAATTCTGCTGCTCCAAACGCTTAACCAGAATGTCCTAGGGGAAAAATACACATACCGTTGTAATCGGGCGAGTTTCTACTTTCAGATGCAACAGGAATTTTTGGGTTAGGTCAATCCGTTTGCGAGATATGGGAGTTTGAAGCCAAGAAATGGTTGAGAAGGCAAAAAATTTTTCGCAATTCTGCTGCTCCAAACGCTTAACCAGAGTGGCCTAGGGAAAAAATACACATACCGTTGTAATCGGGCGAGTTTCTACTTTCAGATGCAATAGGAATTTTTGGGTTAGGTCAATCCGTTCGCGAGATATGGGAGTTTGAAGCAAAGAAATGGTTGAGAAGGCAACAAATTTTTCGCACCTCTGCTGCTGCAAGCGCTTAACCAGAATGGCCTAGGGAAAAAATACACATACCGTTGTAATCGGGCGAGTTTCTACTTTCCGACGCAACAGGCATTTTTGGGTTAGGTCAATCCGTTCGCGAGATATGGGAGTTTGAAGCCAAGAAATGGTTGAGAAAGCAAAAAATTTTTCGCAATTCTGTTGCTCCAAACGCTTAACCAGAGTGGCCTCGGGAAAAAATACACATACCGTTGTAATCGGGCGAGTTTCTACTTTCAGATGCAATAGGAATTTTTGGGTTAGGTCAATCCGTTCGCGAGATATGGGAGTTTGAAGCCAAGAAATGGTTGAGAAGGCAAAAAATTTTTCGCAATTCTGCTGCTCCAAACGCTTAACCAGAATGGCCTAGGGAAAAAATACACATACCGTTGTAATCGGGCGAGCTTCTACTTTCAGATGCAATAGGAATTTTTGGGTTAGGTCAATCCGTACGCGAGATATGGGAGTTTGAAGCCAAGAAATGGTTGAGAAGGCAAAAAATTTTTCGCAATTCTGCTGCTCCAAACGCTTAACAAGAATGGCCTAGGGAAAAAATACACATACCGTTGTAATCGGGCGAGTTTCTACTTTCAGATGCAACAGGAATTTTTGGGTTAGGTCAATCCGTTCGCGAGATATGGGAGTTTGAAGCAAAGAAATGGTTGTGAAGGCAAAAAATTTTTCGCAATTCTGCTGCTCCAAACGCTTAACCAGAATGGCCTGGGGAAGAAATACACATACCGTTGTAATCGGGCGAGTTTCTACTTTCAGATGCAATAGGAATTTTTGGGTTAGGTCAATCCGTTCGTGAGATATGGCAGTTTGAAGCTAAGAAATGGTTGAGAAGACAACAAATTTTGCGCACCTCTGCTGCTCCAAACGCTTAACCAGAATGGCCTAGGGAAAAAATACACATACCCTTGTAATCGGGCGAGTTTCTACTTTCAGACGCAACAGGCATTTTTGGGTTAGGTCAATCAGTTCGCGAGGTATGGGAGTTTGAAGCAAAGAAATGGTTGAGAAGGCAAAAAATTTTTCGCAAATCTGCTGCTCCAAACGCTTAACCAGAGTGGCCTAGGGAAAAAATACACATACCGTTGTAATCGGGCGAGTTTCTACTTTCAGATGCAATAGGAATTTTTGGGTTAGGTCAATCCGTTCGCTAGATATGGGAGTTTGAAGCCAAGAAATGGTTGAGAAGGCAAAAAATTTTTCGCAATTCTGCTGCTCCAAACGCTTAACCAGAATGGCCTATGGAAAAAATACACATACCGTTGTAATCGGGCGAGTTTCTACTTTCAGACGCAACAGGCATTTTTGGGTTAGGTCAATCCGTTCGCGAGATATGGGAGTTTGAAGCCAAGAAATGGTTGAGAAGGCAAAAAATTTTTCGCAATTCTGCTGCTCCAAACGCTTAACCAGAGTGGCCTAGGGAAAAAATACACATACCGTTGTAATCGGGCGAGTTTCTACTTTCAGATGCAATAGGAATTTTTGGGTTAGGTCAATCCGTTCGCGAGATATGGGAGTTTGAAGCCAAGAAATGGTTGAGAAGGCAAAAAATTTTTCGCAATTCTGATGCTCCAAACGCTTAACCAGAATGGCCTAGGGAAAAAATACACATACCGTTGTAATCGGGCGAGTTTCTACTTTCAGATGCAATAGGAATTTTTGGGTTAGGTCAATCCGTTCGCGAGATATGGGAGTTTGAAGCCAAGAAATGGTTGAGAGGGCAGAAAATTTTTCGCAATTCAGCTGCTCCACACGCTTAACCAGAATGGCCTAGGGAAAAAATACACATACCGTTGTAATCGGGCGAGTTTCTACTTTCAGATGCAATAGGAATTTTTGGGTTAGGTCTATCCTTTCGCGAGATATGGGAGTTTGAAACTAAGAAATGGTTGAGAAGACAACAAATTTTTCGCACTTCTGCTGCTCCAAACGCTCAACCAGAATGGCCTAGGAAAAAAATACACATACCGTTGTAATCGGGGGAGTTTCTACTTTCAGACGCAACAGGAATTTTTGGGTTAGGACAATCCGTTCGCGAGATATGGGAGTTTGAAGCCAAGAAATGGTTGAGAAGGCAGAAAATTTTTCGCAATTCTGCGGCTTCAAACGCTTAACCAGAGTGGCCTAGGGAAAAAATACACATACCGCTGTAATCGGGCGAGTTTCTACTTTCAGATGCAATAGGAATTTTTGGGAAAGGTCAATCCGTTCGCGAGATATGGGAGTTTGAAGCCAAGAAATGGTTGAGAAGGCAAAAAATTTTTCGCAATTCTGCTGCTCCAAACGCTTAACCAGAATGGCCTAGGGAAAAAATACACATACCGTTGTAATCGGGCGAGATTCGAATTTCAGATGCAATAGGAATTTTTGGGTTAGGTCAATCCGTTCGCGAGATATGGGAGTTTGAAGCTAAGAAATGGTTGAGAAGACAACAAATTTTTCGCAATTCTGCTGCTCCAAACGCTTAACCAGAATGGTATAGGCAAAAAATACACATACCGTTGTAATCGGGCGAGTTTCTACTTTCAGACGCAACAGGAATTTTTGGGTTAGGTCAATCCGTTCGCGAGATATGGGAGTTTGAAGCCAAGAAATGGTTGAGAAGGCAAAAAATTTTTCGCACTTCTGCTGCTCCAAACGCTTAACCAGATTGGCCTAGGGAAAAAATACACATACCGTTGTAATCGGGCGAGTTTCTACTTTCAGATGCAATAGGAATTTTTGGGTTAGGTCTATCCTTTCGCGAGATATGGGAGTTTGAAACTAATAAATGGTTGAGAAGACAACAAATTTTTCGCACTTCTGCTGCTCCAAACGCTCAACCAGAATGGCCTAGGAAAAAAAATACACATACCGTTGTAATCGGGGGAGTTTCTACTTTCAGACGCAACAGGAATTTTTGGGTTAGGACAATCCGTTCGCGAGATATGGGAGTTTGAAGCCAAGAAATGGTTGAGAAGGCAGAAAATTTTTCGCAATTCTGCTGCTCCAAACGCTTAACCAGAGTGGCCTAGGGAAAAAATACACATACCGCTGTAATCGGGCGAGTTTCTACTTTCAGAAGCAATAGGAATTTTTGGGTTAGGTCAATCCGTTCGCGAGATATGGGAGTTTGAAGCCAAGAAATGGTTGAGAAGGCAAAAAATTTTTCGCACTTCTGCTGCTCCAAACGCTTAACCAGATTGGCCTAGGGAAAAAATACACATACCGTTGTAATCGGGCGAGATTCGAATTTCAGATGCAATAGGAATGTTTGGGTTAGGTCAATCCGTTCGCGAGATATGGGAGTTTGAAGCTAAGAAATGGTTGAGAAGACAACAAATTTTTCGCAATTCTGCTGCTCCAAACGCTTAACCAGAATGGCCTAGGGAAAAAATACACATACCGTTGTAATCGGGCGAGTTTCTACTTTCAGACGCAACAGGCATTTTTGGGTTAGGTCAATCCGTTCGCGAGATATGGGAGTTTGAAGCCAAGAAATGGTTGAGAAGGCAAAAAATTTTTCGCAATTCTGTTGCTCCAAACGCTTAACCAGAGTGGCCTAGGGAAAAAATACACATACCGTTGTAATCGGGCGAGTTTCTACTTTCAGATGCAATAGGAATTTTTGGGTTAGGTCAATCCGTTCGCGAGATATGGGAGTTTGAAGCCAAGAAATGGTTGAGAAGGCAAAAAATTTTTCGCAATTCTGCTGCTCCAAACGCTTAACCAGAATGGCCTAGGGAAAAAATACACATACCGTTGTAATCGGGCGAGTTTCTACTTTCAGATGCAATAGGAATTTTTGGGTTAGGTCAATCCGTTCGCGAGATATGGGAGTTTGAAGCCAAGAAATGGTTGAGAAGGCAAAAAATTTTTCGCAATTCTGCTGCTCCAAACGCTTAACAAGAATGGCCTAGGGAAAAAATACACATACCGTTGTAATCGGGCGAGTTTCTACTTTCAGATGCAACAGGAATTTTTGGGTTAGGTCAATCCGTTCGCGAGATATGGGAGTTTGAAGCAAAGAAATGGTTGTGAAGGCAAAAAATTTTTCGCAATTCTGCTGCTCCAAACGCTTAACCAGAATGGCCTGGGGAAGAAATACACATACCGTTGTAATCGGGCGAGTTTCTACTTTCAGATGCAATAGGAATTTTTGGGTTAGGTCAATCCGTTCGTGAGATATGGCAGTTTGAAGCTAAGAAATGGTTGAGAAGACAACAAATTTTGCGCACCTCTGCTGCTCCAAAGGCTTAACCAGAATGGCCTAGGGAAAAAATACACATACCCTTGTAATCGGGCGAGTTTCTACTTTCAGACGCAACAGGCATTTTTGGGTTAGGTCAATCCGTTCGCGAGGTATGGGAGTTTGAAGCAAAGAAATGGTTGAGAAGGCAAAAAATTTTTCGCAATTCTGCTGCTCCAAACGCTTAACCAGAGTGGCCTAGGGAAAAAATACACATACCGTTGTAATCGGGCGAGTTTCTACTTTCAGATGCAATAGGAATTTTTGGGTTAGGTCAATCCGTTCGCTAGATATGGGAGTTTGAAGCCAAGAAATGGTTGAGAAGGCAAAAAATTTTTCGCAATTCTGCTGCTCCAAACGCTTAACCAGAATGGCCTAGGGAAAAAATACACATACCGTTGTAATCGGGCGAGTTTCTACTTTCAGACGCAACAGGCATTTTTGGGTTAGGTCAATCCGTTCGCGAGATATGGGAGTTTGAAGCCAAGAAATGGTTGAGAAGGCAAAAAATTTTTCGCAATTCTGCTGCTCCAAACGCTTAACCAGAGTGGCCTAGGGAAAAAATACACATACCGTTGTAATCGGGCGAGTTTCTACTTTCAGATGCAATAGGAATTTTTGGGTTAGGTCAATCCGTTCGCGAAATATGGGAGTTTGAAGCCAAGAAATGGTTGAGAAGGCAAAAAATTTTTCGCAATTCTGATGCTCCAAACGCTTAACCAGAATGGCCTAGGGAAAAAATACACATACCGTTGTAATCGGGCGAGTTTCTACTTTCAGATGCAATAGGAATTTTTGGGTTAGGACAATCCGTTCGCGAGATATGGGAGTTTGAAGCCAAGAAATGGTTGAGAAGGCAGAAAATTTTTCGCAATTCTGCGGCTTCAAACGCTTAACCAGAGTGGCCTAGGGAAAAAATACACATACCGCTGTAATCGGGCGAGTTTCTACTTTCAGATGCAATAGGAATTTTTGGGTAAGGTCAATCCGTTCGCGAGATATGGGAGTTTGAAGCCAAGAAATGGTTGAGAAGGCAAAAAATTTTTCGCAATTCTGCTGCTCCAAACGCTTAACCAGAATGGCCTAGGGAAAAAATACACATACCGTTGTAATCGGGCGAGATTCGAATTTCAGATGCAATAGGAATTTTTGGGTTAGGTCAATCCGTTCGCGAGATATGGGAGTTTGAAGCTAAGAAATGGTTGAGAAGACAACAAATTTTTCGCAATTCTGCTGCTCCAAACGCTTAACCAGAATGGTATAGGCAAAAAATACACATACCGTTGTAATCGGGCGAGTTTCTACTTTCAGACGCAACAGGAATTTTTGGGTTAGGTCAATCCGTTCGCGAGATATGGGAGTTTGAAGCCAAGAAATGGTTGAGAAGGCAAAAAATTTTTCGCACTTCTGCTGCTCCAAACGCTTAACCAGATTGGCCTAGGGAAAAAATACACATACCGTTGTAATCGGGCGAGATTCGAATTTCAGATGCAATAGGAATGTTTGGGTTAGGTCAATCCGTTCGCGAGATATGGGAGTTTGAAGCTAAGAAATGGTTGAGAAGACAACAAATTTTTCGCAATTCTGCTGCTCCAAACGCTTAACCAGAATGGTATAGGCAAAAAATACACATACCGTTGTAATCGGGAGAGTTTCTACTTTCAGACGCAACAGGAATTTTTGGGTTATGTCAATCCGTTCGCGAGATATGGGAGTTTGAAGCCAAGAAATGGTTGAGAAGGCAAAAAATTTTTCGCACTTCTGCTGCTCCAAACGCTTAACCAGATTGGCCTAGGGAAAAAATACACATACCGTTGTAATCGGGCGAGTTTCTACTTTCAGATGCAATAGGAATTTTTGGGTTAGGTCTATCCTTTCGCGAGATATGGGAGTTTGAAACTAAGAAATGGTTGAGAAGGCAACAAATTTTTCGCACCTCTGCTGCTGCAAGCGCTTAACCAGAATGGCCTAGGGAAAAAATACACATACCGTTGTAATCGGGCGAGTTTCTACTTTCAGACGCAACAGGCATTTTTGGGTTAGGTCAATCCGTTCGCGAGATATGGGAGTTTGAAGCCAAGAAATGGTTGAGAAGGCAAAAAATTTTTCGCAATTCTGTTGCTCCAAACGCTTAACCAGAGTGGCCTAGGGAAAAAATACACATACCGTTGTAATCGGGCGAGTTTCTACTTTCAGATGCAATAGGAATTTTTGGGTTAGGTCAATCCGTTCGCGAGATATGGGAGTTTGAAGCCAAGAAATGGTTGAGAAGGCAAAAAATTTTTCGCAATTCTGCTGCTCCAAACGCTTAACCAGAATGGCCTAGGGAAAAAATACACATACCGTTGTAATCGGGCGAGTTTCTACTTTCAGATGCAATAGGAATTTTTGGGTTAGGTCAATCCGTTCGCGAGATATGGGAGTTTGAAGCCAAGAAATGGTTGAGAAGGCAAAAAATTTTTCGCAATTCTGCTGCTCCAAACGCTTAACAAGAATGGCCTAGGGAAAAAATACACATACCGTTGTAATCGGGCGAGTTTCTACTTTCAGATGCAACAGGAATTTTTGGGTTAGGTCAATCCGTTCGCGAGATATGGGAGTTTGAAGCAAAGAAATGGTTGTGAAGGCAAAAAATTTTTCGCAATTCTGCTGCTCCAAACGCTTAACCAGAATGGCCTGGGGAAGAAATACACATCCCGTTGTAATCGGGCGAGTTTCTACTTTCAGATGCAATAGGAATTTTTGGGTTAGGTCAATCCGTTCGTGAGATATGGCAGTTTGAAGCTAAGAAATGGTTGAGAAGACAACAAATTTTGCGCACCTCTGCTGCTCCAAAGGCTTAACCAGAATGGCCTAGGGAAAAAATACACATACCCTTGTAATCGGGCGAGTTTCTACTTTCAGACGCAACAGGCATTTTTGGGTTAGGTCAATCCGTTCGCGAGGTATGGGAGTTTGAAGCAAAGAAATGGTTGAGAAGGCAAAAAATTTTTCGCAATTCTGCTGCTCCAAACGCTTAACCAGAGTGGCCTAGGGAAAAAATACACATACCGTTGTAATCGGGCGAGTTTCTACTTTCAGATGCAAT
Source organism: Ptiloglossa arizonensis (assembly GCF_051014685.1). Taxonomy (NCBI): domain Eukaryota; kingdom Metazoa; phylum Arthropoda; class Insecta; order Hymenoptera; family Colletidae; genus Ptiloglossa; species Ptiloglossa arizonensis. The sequence goes on from NW_027479798.1 coordinate 37,311, forward strand.
AGGAATTTTTGGGTTAGGTCAATCCGTTCGCTAGATATGGGAGTTTGAAGCCAAGAAATGGTTGAGAAGGCAAAAAATTTTTCGCAATTCTGCTGCTCCAAACGCTTAACCAGAATGGCCTAGGGAAAAAATACACATACCGTTGTAATCGGGCGAGTTTCTACTTTCAGACGCAACAGGCATTTTTGGGTTAGGTCAATCCGTTCGCGAGATATGGGAGTTTGAAGCCAAGAAATGGTTGAGAAGGCAAAAAATTTTTCGCAATTCTGCTGCTCCAAACGCTTAACCAGAGTGGCCTAGGGAAAAAATACACATACCGTTGTAATCGGGCGAGTTTCTACTTTCAGATGCAATAGGAATTTTTGGGTTAGGTCAATCCGTTCGCGAGATATGGGAGTTTGAAGCCAAGAAATGGTTGAGAAGGCAAAAAATTTTTCGCAATTCTGATGCTCCAAACGCTTAACCAGAATGGCCTAGGGAAAAAATACACATACCGTTGTAATCGGGCGAGTTTCTACTTTCAGATGCAATAGGAATTTTTGGGTTAGGTCAATCCGTTCGCGAGATATGGGAGTTTGAAGCCAAGAAATGGTTGAGAGGGCAGAAAATTTTTCGCAATTCATCTGCTCCACACGCTTAACCAGAATGGCCTAGGGAAAAAATACACATACCGTTGTAATCGGGCGAGTTTCAGCTTTCAGATGCAATAGGAATTTTTGGGTTAGGTCTATCCTTTCGCGAGATATGGGAGTTTGAAACTAAGAAATGGTTGAGAAGACAACAAATTTTTCGCACTTCTGCTGCTCCAAACGCTCAACCAGAATGGCCTAGGAAAAAAATACACATACCGTTGTAATCGGGGGAGTTTCTACTTTCAGACGCAACAGGAATTTTTGGGTTAGGACAATCCGTTCGCGAGATATGGGAGTTTGAAGCCAAGAAATGGTTGAGAAGGCAGAAAATTTTTCGCAATTCTGCGGCTTCAAACGCTTAACCAGAGTGGCCTAGGGAAAAAATACACATACCGCTGTAATCGGGCGAGTTTCTACTTTCAGATGCAATAGGAATTTTTGGGTTAGGACAATCCGTTCGCGAGATATGGGAGTTTGAAGCCAAGAAATGGTTGAGAAGGCAAAAAATTTTTCGCAATTCTGCTGCTCCAAACGCTTAACCAGAATGGCCTAGGGTAAAAATACACATACCGTTGTAATCGGGGGAGTTTCTACTTTCAGATGCAACAGGAATTTTTGGGTTAGGTCAATCCGTTCGCGAGATATGGGAGTTTGAAGCTAAGAAATGGTTGAGAAGACAACAAATTTTTCGCACTTCTGCTGCTCCAAACGCTTAACCAGAATGGCCTAGGGAAAAAATACACATACCGTTGTAATCGGGCGAGATTCGACCTTCAGATGCAATAGGAATTTTTGGGTTAGGTCAATCCGTTCGCGAGATATGGGAGTTTGAAGCCAAGAAATGGTTGAGAAGACAACAAATTTTTCGCACTTCTGCTGCTCCAAACGCTCAACCAGAATGGCCTAGGAAAAAAATACACATACCGTTGTAATCGGGGGAGTTTCTACTTTCAGACGCAACAGGAATTTTTGGGTTAGGACAATCCGTTCGCGAGTAATGGGAGTTTGAAGCCAAGAAATGGTTGAGAAGGCAGAAAATTTTTCGCAATTCTGCTGCTCCAAACGCTTAACCAGAGTGGCCTAGGGAAAAAATACACATACCGCTGTAATCGGGCGAGTTTCTACTTTCAGATGCAATAGGAATTTTTGGGTTAGGTCAATCCGTTCGCGAGATATGGGAGTTTGAAGCCAAGAAATGGTTGAGAAGGCAAAAAATTTTTCGCAATTCTGCTGCTCCAAACGCTCAACCAGAATGGCCTAGGAAAAAAATACACATACCTTTGTAATCGGGGGAGTTTCTACTTTCAGATGCAATAGGAATTTTTGGGTTAGGTCAATCCGTTCGCGAGATATGGGAGTTTGAAGCTAAGAAATGGTTGAGAAGACAACAAATTTTTTGCACTTCTGCTGCTCCAAACGCTTAACCAGAATGGTATAGGCAAAAAATACACATACCGTTGTAATCGGGCGAGTTTCTACTTTCAGACGCAACAGGAATTTTTGGGTTAGGTCAATCCGTTCGCGAGATATGGGAGTTTGAAGCCAAGAAATGGTTGAGAAGGCAAAAAATTTTTCGCAATTCTGTTGCTCCAAACGCTTAACCAGAGTGGCCTAGGGAAAAAATACACATACCGTTGTAATCGGGCGAGTTTCTACTTTCAGATGCAATAGGAATTTTTGGGTTAGGTCAATCCGTTCGCGAGGTATGGGAGTTTGAAGCCAAGAAATGGTTGAGAAGGCAAAAAATTTTTCGCAATTCTGCTGCTCCAAACGCTTAACAAGAATGGCCTAGGGAAAAAATACACATACCGTTGTAATCGGGCGAGTTTCTACTTTCAGATGCAACAGGAATTTTTGGGTTAGGTCAATCCGTTCGCGAGATATGGGAGTTTGAAGCAAAGAAATGGTTGTGAAGGCAAAAAATTTTTCGCAATTCTGCTGCTCCAAACGCTTAACCAGAATGGCCTGGGGAAGAAATACACATAGCGTTGTAATCGGGCGAGTTTCTACTTTCAGATGCAATAGGAATTTTTGGGTTAGGTCAATCCGTTCGTGAGATATGGCAGTTTGAAGCTAAGAAATGGTTGAGAAGACAACAAATTTTGCGCACCTCTGCTGCTCCAAACGCTTAACCAGAATGGCCTAGGGAAAAAATACACATACCCTTGTAATCGGGCGAGTTTCTACTTTCAGACGCAACAGGCATTTTTGGGTTAGGTCAATCCGTTCGCGAGGTATGGGAGTTTGAAGCAAAGAAATGGTTGAGAAGGCAAAAAATTTTTCGCAATTCTGCTGCTCCAAACGCTTAACCAGAGTGGCCTAGGGAAAAAATACACATACCGTTGTAATCGGGCGAGTTTCTACTTTCAGATGCAATAGGAATTTTTGGGTTAGGTCAATCCGTTCGCTAGATATGGGAGTTTGAAGCCAAGAAATGGTTGAGAAGGCAAAAAATTTTTCGCAATTCTGCTGCTCCAAACGCTTAACCAGAATGGCCTAGGGAAAAAATACACATACCGTTGTAATCGGGCGAGTTTCTACTTTCAGACGCAACAGGCATTTTTGGGTTAGGTCAATCCGTTCGCGAGATATGGGAGTTTGAAGCCAAGAAATGGTTGAGAAGGCAAAAAATTTTTCGCAATTCTGCTGCTCCAAACGCTTAACCAGAGTGGCCTAGGGAAAAAATACACATACCGTTGTAATCGGGCGAGTTTCTACTTTCAGATGCAATAGGAATTTTTGGGTTAGGTCAATCCGTTCGCGAGATATGGGAGTTTGAAGCCAAGAAATGGTTGAGAAGGCAAAAAATTGTTCGCACTTCTGCTGCTCCAAACGCTTAACCAGATTGGCCTAGGGAAAAAATACACATACCGTTGTAATCGGGCGAGTTTCTACTTTCAGATGCAATAGGAATTTTTGGGTTAGGTCTATCCTTTCGCGAGATATGGGAGTTTGAAACTAAGAAATGGTTGAGAAGACAACAAATTTTTCGCACTTCTGCTGCTCCAAACGCTCAACCAGAATGGCCTAGGAAAAAAATACACATACCGTTGTAATCGGGGGAGTTTCTACTTTCAGACGCAACAGGAATTTTTGGGTTAGGACAATCCGTTCGCGAGATATGGGAGTTTGAATCCAAGAAATGGTTGAGAAGGCAGAAAATTTTTCGCAATTCTGCTGCTCCAAACGCTTAACCAGAGTGGCCTAGGGAAAAAATACACATACCGCTGTAATCGGGAGAGTTTCTACTTTCAGACGCAACAGGAATTTTTGGGTTATGTCAATCCGTTCGCGAGATATGGGAGTTTGAAGCCAAGAAATGGTTGAGAAGGCAAAAAATTTTTCGCACTTCTGCTGCTCCAAACGCTTAACCAGATTGGCCTAGGGAAAAAATACACATACCGTTGTAATCGGGCGAGTTTCTACTTTCAGATGCAATAGGAATTTTTGGGTTAGGTCTATCCTTTCGCGAGATATGGGAGTTTGAAACTAAGAAATGGTTGAGAAGACATCAAATTTTTCGCACGTCTGCTGCTCCAAACGCTCAACCAGAATGGCCTAGGAAAAAAATACACATACCGTTGTAATCGGGGGAGTTTCTACTTTCAGACGCAACAGGAATTTTTGGGTTAGGACAATCCGTTCGCGAGATATGGGAGTTTGAAGCCAAGAAATGGTTGAGAAGGCAGAAAATTTTTCGCAATTCTGCTGCTCCAAACGCTTAACCAGAGTGGCCTAGGGAAAAAATACACATACCGCTGTAATCGGGCGAGTTTCTACTTTCAGATGCAATAGGAATTTTTGGGTTAGGTCAATCCGTTCGCGAGATATGGGAGTTTGAAGCCAAGAAATGGTTGAGAAGGCAAAAAATTTTTCGCAATTCTGCTGCTCCAAACGCTTAACCAGAATGGCCTAGGGAAAAAATACACATACCGTTGTAATCGGGGGAGATTCGACTTTCAGATGCAATAGGAATTTTTGGGTTAGGTCAATCCGTTCGCGAGATATGGGAGTTTGAAACTAAGAAATGGTTGAGAAGACAACAAATTTTTCGCACTTCTGCTGCTCCAAACGCTCAACCAGAATGGCCTAGGAAAAAAATACACATACCGTTGTAATCGGGGGAGTTTCTACTTTCAGACGCAACAGGAATTTTTGGGTTAGGACAATCCGTTCGCGAGATATGGGAGTTTGAAGCCAAGAAATGGTTGAGAAGGCAGAAAATTTTTCGCAATTCTGCTGCTCCAAACGCTTAACCAGAGTGGCCTAGGGAAAAAAATACACATACCGCTGTAATCGGGCGAGTTTCTACTTTCAGATGCAAAAGGAATTTTTGGGTTAGGTCAATCCGTTCGCGAGATATGGGAGTTTGAAGCCAAGAAATGGTTGAGAAGGCAAAAAATTTTTCGCAATTCTGCTGCTCCAAACGCTTAACCAGAATGGCCTAGGGTAAAAATACACATACCGTTGTAATCGGGGGAGTTTCTACTTTCAGATGCAACAGGAATTTTTGGGTTAGGTCAATCCGTTCGCGAGATATGGGAGTTTGAAGCTAAGAAATGGTTGAGAAGACAACAAATTTTTCGCACTTCTGCTGCTCCAAACGCTTAACCAGAATTGCCTAGGGAAAAAATACACATGCCGTTGTAATCGGGCGAGATTCGACTTTCAGATGCAATAGGAATTTTTGGGTTAGGTCAATCCGTTCGCGAGATATGGGAGTTTGAAGCTAAGAAATGGTTGAGAAGACAACAAATTTTTCGCACTTCTGCTGCTCCAAACGCTTAACCAGAATGGTATAGGCAAAAAATACACATACCGTTGTAATCGGGCGAGTTTCTACTTTCAGACGCAACAGGAATTTTTGGGTTAGGTCAATCCGTTCGCGAGATATGGGAGTTTGAAGCCAAGAAATGGTTGAGAAGGCAAAAAATTTGTCGCACTTCTGCTGCTCCAAACGCTTAACCAGAATGGCCTAGGAAAAAAATACACATACCGTTGTAATCGGGCGAGTTTCTACTTTCAGACGCAACAGGAATTTTTGGGTTAGGACAATCCGTTCGCGAGATATGGGAGTTTGAAGCCAAGAAATGGTTGAGAAGGCAGAAAATTTTTCGCAATTCTGCTGCTCCAAACGCTTAACCAGAGTGGCCTAGGGAAAAAATACACATACCGTTGTAATCGGGCGAGTTTCTACTTTCAGATGCAATAGGAATTTTTGGGTTAGGTCAATCCGTTCGCGAGATATGGGAGTTTGAAGCCAAGAAATGGTTGAGAAGGCAAAAAATTTTTCGCACTTCTGCTGCTCCAAACGCTTAACCAGATTGGCCTAGGGAAAAAATACACATACCGTTGTAATCGGGCGAGTTTCTACTTTCAGATGCAATAGGAATTTTTGGGTTAGGTCTATCCTTTCGCGAGATATGGGAGTTTGAAACTAAGAAATGGTTGAGAAGACAACAAATTTTTCGCACTTCTGCTGCTCCAAACGCTCAACCAGAATGGCCTAGGAAAAAAATACACATACCGTTGTAATCGGGGGAGTTTCTACTTTCAGACGCAACAGGAATTTTTGGGTTAGGACAATCCGTTCGCGAGATATGGGAGTTTGAATCCAAGAAATGGTTGAGAAGGCAGAAAATTTTTCGCAATTCTGCTGCTCCAAACGCTTAACCAGAGTGGCCTAGGGAAAAAATACACATACCGCTGTAATCGGGAGAGTTTCTACTTTCAGACGCAACAGGAATTTTTGGGTTATGTCAATCCGTTCGCGAGATATGGGAGTTTGAAGCCAAGAAATGGTTGAGAAGGCAAAAAATTTTTCGCACTTCTGCTGCTCCAAACGCTTAACCAGATTGGCCTAGGGAAGAAATACACATACCGTTGTAATCGGGCGAGTTTCTACTTTCAGATGCAATAGGAATTTTTGGGTTAGGTCTATCCTTTCGCGAGATATGGGAGTTTGAAACTAAGAAATGGTTGAGAAGACATCAAATTTTTCGCACGTCTGCTGCTCCAAACGCTCAACCAGAATGGCCTAGGAAAAAAATACACATACCGTTGTAATCGGGGGAGTTTCTACTTTCAGACGCAACAGGAATTTTTGGGTTAGGACAATCCGTTCGCGAGATATGGGAGTTTGAAGCCAAGAAATGGTTGAGAAGGCAGAAAATTTTTCGCAATTCTGCTGCTCCAAACGCTTAACCAGAGTGGCCTAGGGAAAAAATACACATACCGCTGTAATCGGGCGAGTTTCTACTTTCAGATGCAATAGGAATTTTTGGGTTAGGTCAATCCGTTCGCGAGATATGGGAGTTTGAAGCCAAGAAATGGTTGAGAAGGCAAAAAATTTTTCGCAATTCTGCTGCTCCAAACGCTTAACCAGATTGGCCTAGGGAAAAAATACACATACCGTTGTAATCGGGCGAGTTTCTACTTTCAGATGCAATAGGAATTTTTGGGTTAGGTCTATCCTTTCGCGAGATATGGGAGTTTGAAACTAAGAAATGGTTGAGAAGACATCAAATTTTTCGCACGTCTGCTGCTCCAAACGCTCAACCAGAATGGCCTAGGAAAAAAATACACATACCGTTGTAATCGGGGGAGTTTCTACTTTCAGACGCAACAGGAATTTTTGGGTTAGGACAATCCGTTCGCGAGATATGGGAGTTTGAAGCCAAGAAATGGTTGAGAAGGCAGAAAATTTTTCGCAATTCTGCTGCTCCAAACGCTTAACCAGAGTGGCCTAGGGAAAAAATACACATACCGCTGTAATCGGGCGAGTTTCTACTTTCAGATGCAATAGGAATTTTTGGGTTAGGTCAATCCGTTCGCGAGATATGGGAGTTTGAAGCCAAGAAATGGTTGAGAAGGCAAAAAATTTTTCGCAATTCTGCTGCTCCAAACGCTTAACCAGAATGGCCTAGGGAAAAAATACACATACCGCTGTAATCGGGCGAGTTTCTACTTTCAGATGCAAAAGGAATTTTTGGGTTAGGTCAATCCGTTCGCGAGATATGGGAGTTTGAAGCCAAGAAATGGTTGAGAAGGCAAAAAATTTTTCGCAATTCTGCTGCTCCAAACGCTTAACCAGAATGGCCTAGGGTAAAAATACACATACCGTTGTAATCGGGGGAGTTTCTACTTTCAGATGCAACAGGAATTTTTGGGTTAGGTCAATCCGTTCGCGAGATATGGGAGTTTGAAGCTAAGAAATGGTTGAGAAGACAACAAATTTTTCGCACTTCTGCTGCTCCAAACGCTTAACCAGAATGGCCTAGGGAAAAAATACACATACCGTTGTAATCGGGCGAGTTTCTACTTTCAGATGCAATAGGAATTTTTGGGTTAGGTCTATCCTTTCGCGAGATATGGGAGTTTGAAACTAAGAAATGGTTGAGAAGACATCAAATTTTTCGCACGTCTGCTGCTCCAAACGCTCAACCAGAATGGCCTAGGAAAAAAATACACATACCGTTGTAATCGGGGGAGTTTCTACTTTCAGACGCAACAGGAATTTTTGGGTTAGGACAATCCGTTCGCGAGATATGGGAGTTTGAAGCCAAGAAATGGTTGAGAAGGCAGAAAATTTTTCGCAATTCTGCTGCTCCAAACGCTTAACCAGAGTGGCCTAGGGAAAAAATACACATACCGCTGTAATCGGGCGAGTTTCTACTTTCAGATGCAATAGGAATTTTTGGGTTAGGTCAATCCGTTCGCGAGATATGGGAGTTTGAAGCCAAGAAATGGTTGAGAAGGCAAAAAATTTTTCGCAATTCTGCTGCTCCAAACGCTTAACCAGATTGGCCTAGGGAAAAAATACACATACCGTTGTAATCGGGCGAGTTTCTACTTTCAGATGCAATAGGAATTTTTGGGTTAGGTCTATCCTTTCGCGAGATATGGGAGTTTGAAACTAAGAAATGGTTGAGAAGACATCAAATTTTTCGCACGTCTGCTGCTCCAAACGCTCAACCAGAATGGCCTAGGAAAAAAATACACATACCGTTGTAATCGGGGGAGTTTCTACTTTCAGACGCAACAGGAATTTTTGGGTTAGGACAATCCGTTCGCGAGATATGGGAGTTTGAAGCCAAGAAATGGTTGAGAAGGCAGAAAATTTTTCGCAATTCTGCTGCTCCAAACGCTTAACCAGAGTGGCCTAGGGAAAAAATACACATACCGCTGTAATCGGGCGAGTTTCTACTTTCAGATGCAATAGGAATTTTTGGGTTAGGTCAATCCGTTCGCGAGATATGGGAGTTTGAAGCCAAGAAATGGTTGAGAAGGCAAAAAATTTTTCGCAATTCTGCTGCTCCAAACGCTTAACCAGAATGGCCTAGGGAAAAAATACACATACCGCTGTAATCGGGCGAGTTTCTACTTTCAGATGCAAAAGGAATTTTTGGGTTAGGTCAATCCGTTCGCGAGATATGGGAGTTTGAAGCCAAGAAATGGTTGAGAAGGCAAAAAATTTTTCGCAATTCTGCTGCTCCAAACGCTTAACCAGAATGGCCTAGGGTAAAAATACACATACCGTTGTAATCGGGGGAGTTTCTACTTTCAGATGCAACAGGAATTTTTGGGTTAGGTCAATCCGTTCGCGAGATATGGGAGTTTGAAGCTAAGAAATGGTTGAGAAGACAACAAATTTTTCGCACTTCTGCTGCTCCAAACGCTTAACCAGAATGGCCTAGGGAAAAAATACACATGCCGTTGTAATCGGGCGAGATTCGACTTTCAGATGCAATAGGAATTTTTGGGTTAGGTCAATCCGTTCGCGAGATATGGGAGTTTGAAGCTAAGAAATGGTTGAGAAGACAACAAATTTTTCGCACTTCTGCTGCTCCAAACGCTTAACCAGAATGGTATAGGCAAAAAATACACATACCGTTGTAATCGGGCGAGTTTCTACTTTCAGACGCAACAGGAATTTTTGGGTTAGGTCAATCCGTTCGCGAGATATGGGAGTTTGAAGCCAAGAAATGGTTGAGAAGGCAAAAAATTTGTCGCACTTCTGCTGCTCCAAACGCTTAACCAGATTGGCCTAGGGAAAAAATACACATACCGTTGTAATCGGGCGAGTTTCTACTTTCAGATGCAATAGGAATTTTTGGGTTAGGTCTATCCTTTCGCGAGATATGGGAGTTTGAAACTAAGAAATGGTTGAGAAGACAACAAATTTTTCGCACGTCTGCTGCTCCAAACGCTCAACCAGAATGGCCTAGGAAAAAAATACACATACCGTTGTAATCGGGGGAGTTTCTACTTTCAGACGCAACAGGAATTTTTGGGTTAGGACAATCCGTTCGCGAGATATGGGAGTTTGAAGCCAAGAAATGGTTGAGAAGGCAGAAAATTTTTCGCAATTCTGCTGCTCCAAACGCTTAACCAGAGTGGCCTAGGGAAAAAATACACATACCGCTGTAATCGGGCGAGTTTCTACTTTCAGATGCAATAGGAATTTTTGGGTTAGGTCAATCCGTTCGCGAGATATGGGAGTTTGAAGCCAAGAAATGGTTGAGAAGGCAAAAAATTTTTCGCAATTCTGCTGCTCCAAACGCTTAACCAGAATGGCCTAGGGAAAAAATACACATACCGTTGTAATCGGGGGAGATTCGACTTTCAGATGCAATAGGAATTTTTGGGTTAGTTCAATCCGTTCGCGAGATATGGGAGTTTGAAACTAAGAAATGGTTGAGAAGACAACAAATTTTTCGCACTTCTGCTGCTCCAAACGCTCAACCAGAATGGCCTAGGAAAAAAATACACATACCGTTGTAATCGGGGGAGTTTCTACTTTCAGACGCAACAGGAATTTTTGGGTTAGGACAATCCGTTCGCGAGATATGGGAGTTTGAAGCCAAGAAATGGTTGAGAAGGCAGAAAATTTTTCGCAATTCTGCTGCTCCAAACGCTTAACCAGAGTGGCCTAGGGAAAAAATACACATACCGCTGTAATCGGGCGAGTTTCTACTTTCAGATGCAATAGGAATTTTTGGGTTAGGTCAATCCGTTCGCGAGATATGGGAGTTTGAAGCCAAGAAATGGTTGAGAAGGCAAAAAATTTTTCGCAATTCTGCTGCTCCAAACGCTTAACCAGAATGGCCTAGGGTAAAAATACACATACCCTTGTAATCGGGGGAGTTTCTACTTTCAGATGCAACAGGAATTTTTGGGTTAGGTCAATCCGTTCGCGAGATATGGGAGTTTGAAGCTAAGAAATGGTTGAGAAGACAACAAATTTTTCGCACTTCTGCTGCTCCAAACGCTTAACCAGAATGGCCTAGGGAAAAAATACACATACCGTTGTAATCGGGCGAGATTCGACTTTCAGATGCAATAGGAATTTTTGGGTTAGGTCAATCCGTTCGCGAGATATGGGAGTTTGAAGCTAAGAAATGGTTGAGAAGACAACAAATTTTTCGCACTTCTGCTGCTCCAAACGCTTAACCAGAATGGTATAGGCAAAAAATACACATACCGTTGTAATCGGGCGAGTTTCTACTTTCAGACGCAACAGGAATTTTTGGGTTAGGTCAATCCGTTCGCGAGATATGGGAGTTTGAAGCCAAGAAATGGTTGAGAAGGCAAAAAATTTTTCGCAATTCTGCTTCTCCAAACGCTTAACCAGATTGGCCTAGGGAAAAAATACACATACCGTTGTAATCGGGAGAGTTTCTACTTTCAGATGCAATAGGAATTTTTGGGTTTGGTCAATCGTTTCGCGAGATATGGGAGTTTGAAACTAAGAAATGGTTGAGAAGACAACAAATTTTTCGCACTTCTGCTGCTCCAAACGCTCAACCAGAATGGCCTAGGAAAAAAATACACATACCGTTGTAATCGGGGGAGTTTCTACTTTCAGACGCAACAGGAATTTTTGGGTTAGGACAATCCGTTCGCGAGTAATGGGAGTTTGAAGCCAAGAAATGGTTGAGAAGGCAGAAAATTTTTCGCAATTCTGCTGCTCCAAACGCTTAACCAGAGTGGCCTAGGGAAAAAATACACATACCGCTGTAATCGGGCGAGTTTCTACTTTCAGATGCAATAGGAATTTTTGGGTTAGGTCAATCCGTTCGCGAGATATGGGAGCTTGAAGTCAAGAAATGGTTGAGAAGGCAAAAAATTTTTCGCAATTCTGCTGCTCCAAACGCTCAACCAGAATGGCCTAGGAAAAAAATACACATACCGTTGTAATCGGGGGAGTTTCTACTTTCAGATGCAATAGGAATTTTTGGGTTAGGTCAATCCGTTCGCGAGATATGGGAGTTTGAAGCTAAGAAATGGTTGAGAAGACAACAAATTTTTCGCACTTCTGCTGCTCCAAACGCTTAACCAGAATGGTATAGGCAAAAAATACACATACCGTTGTAATCGGGCGAGTTTCTACTTTCAGACGCAACAGGAATTTTTGGGTTAGGTCAATCCGTTCGCGAGATATGGGAGTTTGAAGCCAAGAAATGGTTGAGAAGGCAAAAAATTTTTCGCAATTCTGCTGCTCCAAACGCTTAATCAGATTGGCCTAGGGAAAAAATACACATACCGTTGTAATCGGGCGAGTTTCTACTTTCAGATGCAATAGGAATTTTTGGGTTTGGTCAATCGTTTCGCGAGATATGGGAGTTTGAAACTAAGAAATGGTTGAGAAGACAACAAATTTTTCGCACTTCTGCTGCTCCAAACGCTCAACCAGAATGGCCTAGGGAAAAAATAAACATACCGTTGTAATCGGGCGAGATTCGACTTTCAGATGCAATAGGAATTTTTGGGTTAGGTCAATCCGTTCGCGAGATATGGGAGTTTGAAGCTAAGAAATGGTTGAGAAGACAACAAATTTTTCGCACTTCTGCTGCTCCAAACGCTTAACCAGAATGGTATAGGCAAAAAATACACATACGGTTGTAATCGGGGGAGTTTCTACTTTCAGACGCAACAGGAATTTTTGGGTTAGGACAATCCGTTCGCGAGATATGGGAGTTTGAAGCCAAGAAATGGTTGAGAAGGCAGAAAATTTTTCGCAATTCTGCTGCTCCAAACGCTTAACCAGAGTGGCCTAGGGAAAAAATACACATACCGCTGTAATCGGGCGAGTTTCTACTTTCAGATGCAATAGGAATTTTTGGGTTAGGTCAATCCGTTCGCGAGATATGGGAGTTTGAAGCCAAGAAATGGTTGAGAAGGCAAAAAATTTTTCGCAATTCTGCTGCTCCAAACGCTTAACCAGAATGGCCTAGGGAAAAAATACACATACCGTTGTAATCGGGGGAGTTTCTACTTTCAGATGCAACAGGAATTTTTGGGTTAGGTCAATCCGTTCGCGAGATATGGGAGTTTGAAGCTAAGAAATGGTTGAGAAGACAACAAATTTTTCGCACTTCTGCTGCTCCAAACGCTTAACCAGAATGGCCTAGGGAAAAAATACGCATACCGTTGTAATCGGGCGAGATTCGACTTTCAGATGCAATAGGAATTTTTGGGTTAGGTCAATCCGTTCGCGAGATATGGGAGTTTGAAGCCAAGAAATGGTTGAGAAGGCAGAAAATTTTTCGCAATTCTGCTGCTCCAAACGCTTAACTAGAATGGTATAGGCAAAAAATACACATACCGTTGTAATCGAGGGAGTTTCTACTTTCAGACGCAGCAGGAATTTTTGGGTTAGGACAATCCGTTCGCGAGATATGGGAGTTTGAAGCCAAGAAATGGTTGAGAAGGCAGAAAATTTTTCGCAATTCTGCTGCTCCAAACGCTTAACCAGAACGGCCTAGGGAAAAAATACACATACCGTTGTAATCGGGCGAGTTTCTACTTTCAGATGCAACAGGAATTTTTGGGTTAGGTCAATCCGTTCGCGAGATATGGGAGTTTGAAGCAAAGAAATGGTTGAGAAGGCAAAAAATTTTTCGCAATTCTGCTGCTCCAAACGCTTAACCAGAATGGCCTGGGGAAAAAATACACATACCGTTGTAATCGGGCGAGTTTCTACTTTCAGATGCAATAGGAATTTTTGGGTTAGGTCAATCCGTTCGTGAGATATGGCAGTTTGAAGCTAAGAAATGGTTGAGAAGACAACAAATTTTTCGCAACTCTGCTGCTCCAAACGCTTAACCAGAATGGCCTAGGGAAAAAATACACATACCGTTGTAATCGGGCGAGTTTCTTCTTTCAGACGCAACATGCATTTTTGGGTTAGGTCAATCCGTTCGCGAGATATGGGAGTTTGAAGCAAAGAAATGGTTGAGAAGGCAACAAATTTTTCGCAATTCTGCTGCTCCAAACGCTTAACCAGAGTGGCCTAGGGAAAAAATACACATACCGTTGTAATCGGGCGAGTTTCTACTTTCAGATGCAATAGGAATTTTTGGGTTAGGTCTATCCTTTCGCGAGATATGGGAGTTTGAAACTAAGAAATGGTTGAGAAGACAACAAATTTTTCGCACTTCTGCTGCTCCAAACGCTCAACCAGAATGGCCTAGGAAAAAAATACACATACCGTTGTAATCGGGGGAGTTTCTACTTTCAGACGCAACAGGAATTTTTGGGTTAGGACAATCCGTTCGCGAGATATGGGAGTTTGAATCCAAGAAATGGTTGAGAAGGCAGAAAATTTTTCGCAATTCTGCTGCTCCAAACGCTTAACCAGAGTGGCCTAGGGAAAAAATACACATACCGCTGTAATCGGGAGAGTTTCTACTTTCAGACGCAACAGGAATTTTTGGGTTATGTCAATCCGTTCGCGAGATATGGGAGTTTGAAGCCAAGAAATGGTTGAGAAGGCAAAAAATTTTTCGCACTTCTGCTGCTCCAAACGCTTAACCAGATTGGCCTAGGGAAAAAATAGACATACCGTTGTAATCGGGCGAGTTTCTACTTTCAGATGCAATAGGAATTTTTGGGTTAGGTCTATCCTTTCGCGAGATATGGGAGTTTGAAACTAAGAAATGGTTGAGAAGACATCAAATTTTTCGCACGTCTGCTGCTACAAACGCTCAACCAGAATGGCCTAGGAAAAAAATACACATACCGTTGTAATCGGGGGAGTTTCTACTTTCAGACGCAACAGGAATTTTTGGGTTAGGACAATCCGTTCGCGAGATATGGGAGTTTGAAGCCAAGAAATGGTTGAGAAGGCAGAAAATTTTTCGCAATTCTGCTGCTCCAAACGCTTAACCAGAGTGGCCTAGGGAAAAAATACACATACCGCTGTAATCGGGCGAGTTTCTACTTTCAGATGCAATAGGAACTTTTGGGTTAGGTCAATCCGTTCGCGAGATATGGGAGTTTGAAGCCAAGAAATGGTTGAGAAGGCAAAAAATTTTTCGCAATTCTGCTGCTCCAAACGCTTAACCAGAATGGCCTAGGGAAAAAATACACATACCGTTGTAATCGGGGGAGATTCGACTTTCAGATGCAATAGGAATTTTTGGGTTAGGTCAATCCGTTCGCGAGATATGGGAGTTTGAAACTAAGAAATGGTTGAGAAGACAACAAATTTTTCGCACTTCTGCTGCTCCAAACGCTCAACCAGAATGGCCTAGGAAAAAAATACACATACCGTTGTAATCGGGGGAGTTTCTACTTTCAGACGCAACAGGAATTTTTGGGTTAGGACAATCCGTTCGCGAGATATGGGAGTTTGAAGCTAAGAAATGGTTGAGAAGGCAGAAAATTTTTCGCAATTCTGCTGCTCCAAACGCTTAACCAGAGTGGCCTAGGGAAAAAATACACATACCGCTGTAATCGGGCGAGTTTCTACTTTCAGATGCAAAAGGAATTTTTGGGTTAGGTCAATCCGTTCGCGAGATATGGGAGTTTGAAGCCAAGAAATGGTTGAGAAGGCAAAAAATTTTTCGCAATTCTGCTGCTCCAAACGCTTAACCAGAATGGCCTAGGGTAAAAATACACATACCGTTGTAATCGGGGGAGTTTCTACTTTCAGATGCAACAGGAATTTTTGGGTTAGGTCAATCCGTTCGCGAGATATGGGAGTTTGAAGCTAAGAAATGGTTGAGAAGACAACAAATTTTTCGCACTTCTGCTGCTCCAAACGCTTAACCAGAATTGCCTAGGGAAAAAATACACATGCCGTTGTAATCGGGCGAGATTCGACTTTCAGATGCAATAGGAATTTTTGGGTTAGGTCAATCCGTTCGCGAGATATGGGAGTTTGAAGCTAAGAAATGGTTGAGAAGACAACAAATTTTTCGCACTTCTGCTGCTCCAAACGCTTAACCAGAATGGTATAGGCAAAAAATACACATACCGTTGTAATCGGGCGAGTTTCTACTTTCAGACGCAACAGGAATTTTTGGGTTAGGTCAATCCGTTCGCGAGATATGGGAGTTTGAAGCCAAGAAATGGTTGAGAAGGCAAAAAATTTGTCGCACTTCTGCTACTCCAAACGCTTAACCAGATTGGCCTAGGGAAAAAATACACATACCGTTGTAATCGGGCGAGTTTCTACTTTCAGATGCAATAGGAATTTTTGGGTTAGGTCTATCCTTTCGCGAGATATGGGAGTTTGAAACTAAGAAATGGTTGAGAAGACAACAAATTTTTCGCACGTCTGCTGCTCCAAACGCTCAACCAGAATGGCCTAGGAAAAAAATACACATACCGTTGTAATCGGGGGAGTTTCTACTTTCAGACGCAACAGGAATTTTTGGGTTAGGACAATCCGTTCGCGAGATATGGGAGTTTGAAGCCAAGAAATGGTTGAGAAGGCAGAAAATTTTTCGCAATTCTGCTGCTCCAAACGCTTAACCAGAGTGGCCTAGGGAAAAAATACACATACCGCTGTAATCGGGAGAGTTTCTACTTTCAGACGCAACAGGAATTTTTGGGTTATGTCAATCCGTTCGCGAGATATGGGAGTTTGAAGCCAAGAAATGGTTGAGAAGGCAAAAAATTTTTCGCACTTCTGCTGCTCCAAACGCTTAACCAGATTGGCCTAGGGAAAAAATACACATACCGTTGTAATCGGGCGAGTTTCTACTTTCAGATGCAATAGGAATTTTTGGGTTAGGTCTATCCTTTCGCGAGATATGGGAGTTTGAAACTAAGAAATGGTTGAGAAGACATCAAATTTTTCGCACGTCTGCTGCTCCAAACGCTCAACCAGAATGGCCTAGGAAAAAAATACACATACCGTTGTAATCGGGGGAGTTTCTACTTTCAGACGCAACAGGAATTTTTGGGTTAGGACAATCCGTTCGCGAGATATGGGAGTTTGAAGCCAAGAAATGGTTGAGAAGGCAGAAAATTTTTCGCAATTCTGCTGCTCCAAACGCTTAACCAGAGTGGCCTAGGGAAAAATACACATACCGCTGTAATCGGGCGAGTTTCTACTTTCAGATGCAATAGGAATTTTTGGGTTAGGTCAATCCGTTCGCGAGATATGGGAGTTTGAAGCCAAGAAATGGTTGAGAAGGCAAAAAATTTTTCGCAATTCTGCTGCTCCAAACGCTTAACCAGAATGGCCTAGGGAAAAAATACACATACCGTTGTAATCGGGGGAGATTCGACTTTCAGATGCAATAGGAATTTTTGGGTTAGGTCAATCCGTTCGCGAGATATGGGAGTTTGAAACTAAGAAATGGTTGAGAAGACAACAAATTTTTCGCACTTCTGCTGCTCCAAACGCTCAACCAGAATGGCCTAGGAAAAAAATACACATACCGTTGTAATCGGGGGAGTTTCTACTTTCAGACGCAACAGGAATTTTTGGGTTAGGACAATCCGTTCGCGAGATATGGGAGTTTGAAGCCAAGAAATGGTTGAGAAGGCAGAAAATTTTTCGCAATTCTGCTGCTCCAAACGCTTAACCAGAGTGGCCTAGGGAAAAAATACACATACCGCTGTAATCGGGCGAGTTTCTACTTTCAGATGCAAAAGGAATTTTTGGGTTAGGTCAATCCGTTCGCGAGATATGGGAGTTTGAAGCCAAGAAATGGTTGAGAAGGCAAAAAATTTTTCGCAATTCTGCTGCTCCAAACGCTTAACCAGAATGGCCTAGGGTAAAAATACACATACCGTTGTAATCGGGGGAGTTTCTACTTTCAGATGCAACAGGAATTTTTGGGTTAGGTCAATCCGTTCGCGAGATATGGGAGTTTGAAGCTAAGAAATGGTTGAGAAGACAACAAATTTTTCGCACTTCTGCTGCTCCAAACGCTTAACCAGAATGGCCTAGGGAAAAAATACACATGCCGTTGTAATCGGGCGAGATTCGACTTTCAGATGCAATAGGAATTTTTGGGTTAGGTCAATCCGTTCGCGAGATATGGGAGTTTGAAGCTAAGAAATGGTTGAGAAGACAACAAATTTTTCGCACTTCTGCTGCTCCAAACGCTTAACCAGAATGGTATAGGCAAAAAATACACATACCGTTGTAATCGGGCGAGTTTCTACTTTCAGACGCAACAGGAATTTTTGGGTTAGGTCAATCCGTTCGCGAGATATGGGAGTTTGAAGCCAAGAAATGGTTGAGAAGGCAAAAAATTTGTCGCACTTCTGCTGCTTCAAACGCTTAACCAGATTGGCCTAGGGAAAAAATACACATACCGTTGTAATCGGGCGAGTTTCTACTTTCAGATGCAAAAGGAATTTTTGGGTTAGGTCAATCCGTTCGCGAGATATGGGAGTTTGAAGCCAAGAAATGGTTGAGAAGGCAAAAAATTTTTCGCAATTCTGCTGCTCCAAACGCTTAACCAGAATGGCCTAGGGTAAAAATACACATACCGTTGTAATCGGGCGAGTTTCTACTTTCAGATGCAATAGGAATTTTTGGGTTAGGTCTATCCTTTCGCGAGATATGGGAGTTTGAAACTAAGAAATGGTTGAGAAGACAACAAATTTTTCGCACGTCTGCTGCTCCAAACGCTCAACCAGAATGGCCTAGGAAAAAAATACACATACCGTTGTAATCGGGGGAGTTTCTACTTTCAGACGCAACAGGAATTTTTGGGTTAGGACAATCCGTTCGCGAGATATGGGAGTTTGAAGCCAAGAAATGGTTGAGAAGGCAGAAAATATTTCGCAATTCTGCTGCTCCAAACGCTTAACCAGAGTGGCCTAGGGAAAAAATACACATACCGTTGTAATCGGGCGAGTTTCTACTTTCAGATGCAATAGGAATTTTTGGGTTAGGTCAATCCGTTCGCGAGATATGGGAGTTTGAAGCCAAGAAATGGTTGAGAAGGCAAAAAATTTTTCGCACTTCTGCTGCTCCAAACGCTTAACCAGATTGGCCTAGGGAAAAAATACACATACCGTTGTAATCGGGCGAGTTTCTACTTTCAGATGCAATAGGAATTTTTGGGTTAGGTCTATCCTTTCGCGAGATATGGGAGTTTGAAACTAAGAAATGGTTGAGAAGACAACAAATTTTTCGCACTTCTGCTGCTCCAAACGCTCAACCAGAATGGCCTAGGAAAAAAATACACATACCGTTGTAATCGGGGGAGTTTCTACTTTCAGACGCAACAGGAATTTTTGGGTTAGGACAATCCGTTCGCGAGATATGGGAGTTTGAATCCAAGAAATGGTTGAGAAGGCAGAAAATTTTTCGCAATTCTGCTGCTCCAAACGCTTAACCAGAGTGGCCTAGGGAAAAAATACACATACCGCTGTAATCGGGAGAGTTTCTACTTTCAGACGCAACAGGAATTTTTGGGTTATGTCAATCCGTTCGCGAGATATGGGAGTTTGAAGCCAAGAAATGGTTGAGAAGGCAAAAAATTTTTCGCACTTCTGCTGCTCCAAACGCTTAACCAGATTGGCCTAGGGAAAAAATACACATACCGTTGTAATCGGGCGAGTTTCTACTTTCAGATGCAATAGGAATTTTTGGGTTAGGTCTATCCTTTCGCGAGATATGGGAGTTTGAAACTAAGAAATGGTTGAGAAGACATCAAATTTTTCGCACGTCTGCTGCTCCAAACGCTCAACCAGAATGGCCTAGGAAAAAAATACACATACCGTTGTAATCGGGGGAGTTTCTACTTTCAGACGCAACAGGAATTTTTGGGTTAGGACAATCCGTTCGCGAGATATGGGAGTTTGAAGCCAAGAAATGGTTGAGAAGGCAGAAAATTTTTCGCAATTCTGCTGCTCCAAACGCTTAACCAGAGTGGCCTAGGGAAAAATACACATACCGCTGTAATCGGGCGAGTTTCTACTTTCAGATGCAATAGGAATTTTTGGGTTAGGTCAATCCGTTCGCGAGATATGGGAGTTTGAAGCCAAGAAATGGTTGAGAAGGCAAAAAATTTTTCGCAATTCTGCTGCTCCAAACGCTTAACCAGAATGGCCTAGGGAAAAAATACACATACCGTTGTAATCGGGGGAGATTCGACTTTCAGATGCAATAGGAATTTTTGGGTTAGGTCAATCCGTTCGCGAGATATGGGAGTTTGAAACTAAGAAATGGTTGAGAAGACAACAAATTTTTCGCACTTCTGCTGCTCCAAACGCTCAACCAGAATGGCCTAGGAAAAAAATACACATACCGTTGTAATCGGGGGAGTTTCTACTTTCAGACGCAACAGGAATTTTTGGGTTAGGACAATCCGTTCGCGAGATATGGGAGTTTGAAGCCAAGAAATGGTTGAGAAGGCAGAAAATTTTTCGCAATTCTGCTGCTCCAAACGCTTAACCAGAGTGGCCTAGGGAAAAAATACACATACCGCTGTAATCGGGCGAGTTTCTACTTTCAGATGCAAAAGGAATTTTTGGGTTAGGTCAATCCGTTCGCGAGATATGGGAGTTTGAAGCCAAGAAATGGTTGAGAAGGCAAAAAATTTTTCGCAATTCTGCTGCTCCAAACGCTTAACCAGAATGGCCTAGGGTAAAAATACACATACCGTTGTAATCGGGGGAGTTTCTACTTTCAGATGCAACAGGAATTTTTGGGTTAGGTCAATCCGTTCGCGAGATATGGGAGTTTGAAGCTAAGAAATGGTTGAGAAGACAACAAATTTTTCGCACTTCTGCTGCTCCAAACGCTTAACCAGAATGGCCTAGGGAAAAAATACACATGCCGTTGTAATCGGGCGAGATTCGACTTTCAGATGCAATAGGAATTTTTGGGTTAGGTCAATCCGTTCGCGAGATATGGGAGTTTGAAGCTAAGAAATGGTTGAGAAGACAACAAATTTTTCGCACTTCTGCTGCTCCAAACGCTTAACCAGAATGGTATAGGCAAAAAATACACATACCGTTGTAATCGGGCGAGCTTCTACTTTCAGACGCAACAGGAATTTTTGGGTTAGGTCAATCCGCTCGCGAGATATGGGAGTTTGAAGCCAAGAAATGGTTGAGAAGGCAAAAAATTTGTCGCACTTCTGCTGCTCCAAACGCTTAACCAGATTGGCCTAGGGAAAAAATACACATACCGTTGTAATCGGGCGAGTTTCTACTTTCAGATGCAATAGGAATTTTTGGGTTAGGTCTATCCTTTCGCGAGATATGGGAGTTTGAAACTAAGAAATGGTTGAGAAGACAACAAATTTTTCGCACGTCTGCTGCTCCAAACGCTCAACCAGAATGGCCCAGGAAAAAAATACACATACCGTTGTAATCGGGGGAGTTTCTACTTTCAGACGCAACAGGAATTTTTGGGTTAGGACAATCCGTTCGCGAGATATGGGAGTTTGAAGCCAAGAAATGGTTGAGAAGGCAGAAAATTTTTCGCAATTCTGCTGCTCCAAACGCTTAACCAGAGTGGCCTAGGGAAAAAATACACATACCGCTGTAATCGGGCGAGTTTCTACTTTCAGATGCAATAGGAATTTTTGGGTTAGGTCAATCCGTTCGCGAGATATGGGAGTTTGAAGCCAAGAAATGGTTGAGAAGGCAAAAAATTTTTCGCAATTCTGCTGCTCCAAACGCTTAACCAGAATGGCCTAGGGAAAAAATACACATACCGTTGTAATCGGGGGAGATTCGACTTTCAGATGCAATAGGAATTTTTGGGTTAGGTCAATCCGTTCGCGAGATATGGGAGTTTGAAACTAAGAAATGGTTGAGAAGACAACAAATTTTTCGCACTTCTGCTGCTCCAAACGCTCAACCAGAATGGCCTAGGAAAAAAATACACATACCGTTGTAATCGGGGGAGTTTCTACTTTCAGACGCAACAGGAATTTTTGGGTTAGGACAATCCGTTCGCGAGATATGGGAGTTTGAAGCCAAGAAATGGTTGAGAAGGCAGAAAATTTTTCGCAATTCTGCTGCTCCAAACGCTTAACCAGAGTGGCCTAGGGAAAAAATACACATACCGCTGTAATCGGGCGAGTTTCTACTTTCAGATGCAATAGGAATTTTTGGGTTAGGTCAATCCGTTCGCGAGATATGGGAGTTTGAAGCCAAGAAATGGTTGAGAAGGCAAAAAATTTTTCGCAATTCTGCTGCTCCAAACGCTTAACCAGAATGGCCTAGGGTAAAAATACACATACCCTTGTAATCGGGGGAGTTTCTACTTTCAGATGCAACAGGAATTTTTGGGTTAGGTCAATCCGTTCGCGAGATATGGGAGTTTGAAGCTAAGAAATGGTTGAGAAGACAACAAATTTTTCGCACTTCTGCTGCTCCAAACGCTTAACCAGAATGGCCTAGGGAAAAAATACACATACCGTTGTAATCGGGCGAGATTCGACTTTCAGATGCAATAGGAATTTTTGGGTTAGGTCAATCCGTTCGCGAGATATGGGAGTTTGAAGCTAAGAAATGGTTGAGAAGACAACAAATTTTTCGCACTTCTGCTGCTCCAAACGCTTAACCAGAATGGTATAGGCAAAAAATACACATACCGTTGTAATCGGGCGAGTTTCTACTTTCAGACGCAACAGGAATTTTTGGGTTAGGTCAATCCGTTCGCGAGATATGGGAGTTTGAAGCCAAGAAATGGTTGAGAAGGCAAAAAATTTTTCGCAATTCTGCTTCTCCAAACGCTTAACCAGATTGGCCTAGGGAAAAAATACACATACCGTTGTAATCGGGAGAGTTTCTACTTTCAGATGCAATAGGAATTTTTGGGTTTGGTCAATCGTTTCGCGAGATATGGGAGTTTGAAACTAAGAAATGGTTGAGAAGACAACAAATTTTTCGCACTTCTGCTGCTCCAAACGCTCAACCAGAATGGCCTAGGAAAAAAATACACATACCGTTGTAATCGGGGGAGTTTCTACTTTCAGACGCAACAGGAATTTTTGGGTTAGGACAATCCGTTCGCGAGTAATGGGAGTTTGAAGCCAAGAAATGGTTGAGAAGGCAGAAAATTTTTCGCAATTCTGCTGCTCCAAACGCTTAACCAGAGTGGCCTAGGGAAAAAATACACATACCGCTGTAATCGGGCGAGTTTCTACTTTCAGATGCAATAGGAATTTTTGGGTTAGGTCAATCCGTTCGCGAGATATGGGAGTTTGAAGCCAAGAAATGGTTGAGAAGGCAAAAAATTTTTCGCAATTCTGCTGCTCCAAACGCTTAACCAGAATGGCCTAGGGTAAAAATACACATACCCTTGTAATCGGGGGAGTTTCTACTTTCAGATGCAACAGGAATTTTTGGGTTAGGTCAATCCGTTCGCGAGATATGGGAGTTTGAAGCTAAGAAATGGTTGAGAAGACAACAAATTTTTCGCACTTCTGCTGCTCCAAACGCTTAACCAGAATGGCCTAGGGAAAAAATACACATACCGTTGTAATCGGGCGAGATTCGACTTTCAGATGCAATAGGAATTTTTGGGTTAGGTCAATCCGTTCGCGAGATATGGGAGTTTGAAGCTAAGAAATGGTTGAGAAGACAACAAATTTTTCGCACTTCTGCTGCTCCAAACGCTTAACCAGAATGGTATAGGCAAAAAATACACATACCGTTGTAATCGGGCGAGTTTCTACTTTCAGACGCAACAGGAATTTTTGGGTTAGGTCAATCCGTTCGCGAGATATGGGAGTTTGAAGCCAAGAAATGGTTGAGAAGGCAAAAATTTTTCGCAATTCTGCTTCTCCAAACGCTTAACCAGATTGGCCTAGGGAAAAAATACACATACCGTTGTAATCGGGAGAGTTTCTACTTTCAGATGCAATAGGAATTTTTGGGTTTGGTCAATCGTTTCGCGAGATATGGGAGTTTGAAACTAAGAAATGGTTGAGAAGACAACAAATTTTTCGCACTTCTGCTGCTCCAAACGCTCAACCAGAATAGCCTAGGAAAAAAATACACATACCGTTGTAATCGGGGGAGTTTCTACTTTCAGACGCAACAGGAATTTTTGGGTTAGGACAATCCGTTCGCGAGTAATGGGAGTTTGAAGCCAAGAAATGGTTGAGAAGGCAGAAAATTTTTCGCAATTCTGCTGCTCCAAACGCTTAACCAGAGTGGCCTAGGGAAAAAATACACATACCGCTGTAATCGGGCGAGTTTCTACTTTCAGATGCAATAGGAATTTTTGGGTTAGGTCAATCCGTTCGCGAGATATGGGAGCTTGAAGTCAAGAAATGGTTGAGAAGGCAAAAAATTTTTCGCAATTCTGCTGCTCCAAACGCTCAACCAGAATGGCCTAGGAAAAAAATACACATACCGTTGTAATCGGGGGAGTTTCTACTTTCAGATGCAATAGGAATTTTTGGGTTAGGTCAATCCGTTCGCGAGATATGGGAGTTTGAAGCTAAGAAATGGTTGAGAAGACAACAAATTTTTCGCACTTCTGCTGCTCCAAACGCTTAACCAGAATGGTATAGGCAAAAAATACACATACCGTTGTAATCGGGCGAGTTTCTACTTTCAGACGCAACAGGAATTTTTGGGTTAGGTCAATCCGTTCGCGAGATATGGGAGTTTGAAGCCAAGAAATGGTTGAGAAGGCAAAAAATTTTTCGCAATTCTGCTGCTCCAAACGCTTAATCAGATTGGCCTAGGGAAAAAATACACATACCGTTGTAATCGGGCGAGTTTCTACTTTCAGATGCAATAGGAATTTTTGGGTTTGGTCAATCGTTTCGCGAGATATGGGAGTTTGAAACTAAGAAATGGTTGAGAAGACAACAAATTTTTCGCACTTCTGCTGCTCCAAACGCTCAACCAGAATGGCCTAGGAAAAAAATACACATACCGTTGTAATCGGGGGAGTTTCCACTTTCAGACGCAATAGGAATTTTTGGGTTTGGACAATCCGTTCGCGAGATATGGGAGTTTGAAGCCAAGAAATGGTTGAGAAGGCAGAAAATTTTTCGCAATTCTGCTGCTCCAAACGCTTAACCAGAGTGGCCTAGGGAAAAAATACACATACCTCTGTAATCGGGCGAGTTTCTACTTTCAGATGCAATAGGAATTTTTGGGTTATGTCAATCCGTTCGCGAGATATGGGAGTTTGAAGCCAAGAAATGGTTGAGAAGGCAAAAAATTTTTCGCAATTCTGCTGCTCCAAACGCTTAACCAGAATGGCCTAGGGAAAAAATACACATACCGTTGTAATCGGGGGAGTTTCTACTTTCGGTTGCAACAGGAATTTTTGGGTTAGGTCAATCCGTTCGCGAGATATGGGAGTTTGAAGCTAAGAAATGGTTGAGAAGACAACAAATTTTTCGCACTTCTGCTGCTCCAAACGCTTAACCAGAATGGCCTAGGGAAAAAATACACATACCGTTGTAATCGGGCGAGATTCGACTTTCAGATGCAATAGGAATTTTTGGGTTAGGTCAATCCGTTCGCGAGATATGGGAGTTTGAAGCTAAGAAATGGTTGAGAAGACAACAAATTTTTCGCACTTCTGCTGCTCCAAACGCTTAACCAGAATGGTATAGGCAAAAAATACACATACGGTTGTAATCGGGGGAGTTTCTACTTTCAGACGCAACAGGAATTTTTGGGTTAGGACAATCCGTTCGCGAGATATGGGAGTTTGAAGCCAAGAAATGGTTGAGAAGGCAGAAAATTTTTCGCAATTCTGCTGCTCCAAACGCTTAACCAGAGTGGCCTAGGGAAAAAATACACATACCGCTGTAATCGGGCGAGTTTCTACTTTCAGATGCAATAGGAATTTTTGGGTTAGGTCAATCCGTTCGCGAGATATGGGAGTTTGAAGCCAAGAAATGGTTGAGAAGGCAAAAAATTTTTCGCAATTCTGCTGCTCCAAACGCTTAACCAGAATGGCCTAGGGAAAAAATACACATACCGTTGTAATCGGGGGAGTTTCTACTTTCAGATGCAACAGGAATTTTTGGGTTAGGTCAATCCGTTCGCGAGATATGGGAGTTTGAAGCTAAGAAATGGTTGAGAAGACAACAAATTTTTCGCACTTCTGCTGCTCCAAACGCTTAACCAGAATGGCCTAGGGAAAAAATACGCATACCGTTGTAATCGGGCGAGATTCGACTTTCAGATGCAATAGGAATTTTTGGGTTAGGTCAATCCGTTCGCGAGATATGGGAGTTTGAAGCCAAGAAATGGTTGAGAAGGCAGAAAATTTTTCGCAATTCTGCTGCTCCAAACGCTTAACTAGAATGGTATAGGCAAAAAATACACATACCGTTGTAATCGAGGGAGTTTCTACTTTCAGACGCAACAGGAATTTTTGGGTTAGGACAATCCGTTCGCGAGATATGGGAGTTTGAAGCCAAGAAATGGTTGAGAAGGCAGAAAATTTTTCGCAATTCTGCTGCTCCAAACGCTTAACCAGAACGGCCTAGGGAAAAAATACACATACCGTTGTAATCGGGCGAGTTTCTACTTTCAGATGCAACAGGAATTTTTGGGTTAGGTCAATCCGTTCGCGAGATATGGGAGTTTGAAGCAAAGAAATGGTTGAGAAGGCAAAAAATTTTTCGCAATTCTGCTGCTCCAAACGCTTAACCAGAATGGCCTGGGGAAAAATACACATACCGTTGTAATCGGGCGAGTTTCTACTTTCAGATGCAATAGGAATTTTTGGGTTAGGTCAATCCGTTCGCGAGATATGGGAGTTTGAAGCCAAGAAATGGTTGAGAAGGCAAAAAATTTTTCGCAATTCTGCTGCTCCAAACGCTTAACCAGAATGGCCTAGGGAAAAAATAGACATACCGTTGTAATCGGGCGAGTTTCTACTTTCAGACGCAACAGGCATTTTTGGGTTAGGTCAATCCGTTCGCGAGATATGGGAGTTTGAAGCCAAGAAATGGTTGAGAAGGCAAAAAATTTTTCGCAATTCTGCTGCTCCAAACGCTTAACCAGAGTGGCCTAGGGAAAAAATACACATACCGTTGTAATCGGGCGAGTTTCTACTTTCAGATGCAATAGGAATTTTTGGGTTAGGTCAATCCGTTCGCGAGATATGGGAGTTTGAAGCTAAGAAATGGTTGAGAAGGCAACAAATTTTTCGCACTTCTGCTGCTCCAAACGCTTAACCAGAATGGCCTAGGGAAAAAATACACATACCGTTGTAATCGGGCGAGATTCGACTTTCAGATGCAATAGGAATTTTTGGGTTAGGTCAATCC
>NW_027479799.1:0-64333 GCF_051014685.1 Ptiloglossa arizonensis
CGTATAACGTATAACGTATAACGTATAACGTATAACGTATAACGTATAACGTATAACGTATAACGTATAACGTATAACGTATAACGTATAACGTATAACGTATAACGTATAACGTATAACGTATAACGTATAACGTATAACGTATAACGTATAACGTATAACGTATAACGTATAACGTATAACGTATAACGTATAACGTATAACGTATAACGTATAACGTATAACGTATAACGTATAACGTATAACGTATAACGTATAACGTATAACGTATAACGTATAACGTATAACGTATAACGTATAACGTATAACGTATAACGTATAACGTCTAACGTATAACGTATAACGTATAACGTATAACGTATAACATATAACGTATGACGTATCACGTATAAGGTATGACCTATAACGTAAAACGTATAATGTATATCCTGTAACGCATAACGTATATCCTATAACGCATAACGCATAGCGTATAACGTATAACGTATAACGTATAACGTATAACGTATAACGTATAACGTATAACGTATAACGTATAACGTATAACGTATAACGTATAACGTATAACGTATAACGTATAAAGTATAACGTATAACGTATAACGTATAACGTCTAACGTATAACCCATAACGTATAACGTACAGCGTATAACATATAACGTATGACGTATCACGTATAAGGTATGACCTATAACGTATAACGTATAACGTATATCCTGTAACGCATAACGTATATCCTATAACGCATAACGCGTAGCGTATAACGTGTAACGTGAAACGTATAACGTATAACGTATACCGTATAACGTATAACGTATAACGTATAACGTATAACCTATAACGTATAACGTATAACGTATAACGTATAACGTATAACGTATAACGTATAACGTATAACGTATAACGTATAACGTATAACGTATAACGTATAACGTATAACGTATAACGTATAACGTTTAACGTATAACGTATAACGTATAACGCATAACGTATAACGTATAACGTATAACATATAACGTATGACGTATCACGTATAAGGTATGACCTATAACGTATAACGTATAACGTATAACGCGAAACGTATAACGTAGAACGTATAACGTATAACGTATAATGTATAACGTATAACGTCTAACGTATAACGTATAACGTATAACGTATAACGTATAACATATAACATATAACGTATGACGTATAACGTATAACGTATAACGTATAACGTATAACGTATAACGTATAACGTATAACGTATAACGTATAACGTGTAACGTATAATGTATAACGTATAACGTATAACGTATAACGTATAACGTATAACGTATAACGTATAACGTATAACGTATAACGTATAACGTATAACGTATAACGTATAACGTATAACGTATAACGTATAACGTATAACGTATAACGTATAACGTATAACGTATAACGTATAACGTATAACGTATAACGTATAACGTATAACGCATAACGTATAACGTATAACGTATAACATATAACGTATGACGTATCACGTATAAGGTATGACCTATAACGTAAAACGTATAATGTATATCCTGTAACGCATAACGTATATCCTATAACGCATAACGCATAGCGTATAACGTATAACGTATAACGTATAACGTATAACGTATAACGTATAACGTATAACGTATAACGTATAACGTATAACGTATAACGTATAACGTATAACGTATAACGTATAACGTATAACGTGTAACGTATAACGTATAACGTATAACGTATAACGTATAACGTCTAACGTATAACGCATAACGTATAACGTATAACGTATAACATATAACGTATGACGTATCACGTATAAGGTATGACCAATAACGTATAACGTATAACGTATATCCTGTAACGCATAACGTATAACGTATAACGTATAACGTATAACGTATAACGTATAACGTATAACGTATAACGTATAACGTTTAACGTATAACGTATAACGTATAACGTATATCGTATAACGTATAACGTATAACGTATAACGTATAACGTATAACGTATAACGTATAACGTATAACGTTTAACGTATAACGTATAACGTATAACGTATAACGTATAACGTATAACGTATAACGTATAACGTATAACGTATAACGTATAACGTATAACGTATAACGTATAACGTATAACGTGTAACGTATAACGTATAACGTATAACGTATAACGTATAACGTCTAACGTATAACGCATAACGTATAACGTATAACGTATAACATATAACGTATGACGTATCACGTATAAGGTATGACCAATAACGTATAACGTATAACGTATATCCTGTAACGCATAACGTATAACGTATAACGTATGAAGTATAACGTATAACGTATAACGTATAACGTCTAACGTATAACGCATAACGTATAACGTATAACGTATAACATATAACGTATGACGTATCACGTATAAGGTATGACCTATAACGTATAACGTATAACGTATAACGTATAACGTATAACGTGTAACGTATAACGTATAACGTATAACGTATAACGTATAACGTATAACGTATAACGTATAACGTATAACGTATAACGTATAACGTATAACGTATAACGTATAATGTATAACGTATAACGTCTAACGTATAACGTATAACGTATAACGTATAACGTATAACATATAACGTATGACGTATAACGTATAACGTATAACGTATAACGTACAACGTATAACGTATAACGTATAACGTACAACGTATAACGTATAACGTATAACGTATAACGTATAATGTATAACGTATAACGTATAACGTATAACGTATAACGCATAACGTATAGCGTATAACGTATAACGTATAACGTATAACGTATAACGTATAACGTATAACGTATAACGTATAACGTATAACGTATAACGTATAACGTATAACGTATAACGTATAACGTATAACGTATAACGTATAACGTATAACGTATAACGTATAACGTATAACGTATAACGTATAACGTATAACGTATAACGTATAACGTATAACGTATAACGTATAACGTATAACGTATAACGTATAACGTATAACGTATAAATTCTAACGCATAACGTATAACGTATAAATTCTAACGCATAACGTATAACGTATAACGTATAACGTATAACGTATAACGTATAACGTATAACGTATAACGTATAACGTATAACGTATAACGTATAACGTATAACGTATAACGTATAACGTATAACGTATAACGTATAACGTATAACGACTAACGTAGAACGTATAACGCATAACGTATAACGTACAACGTATAACGTATAACGTATAACGTATAACGTATAACGTATAACGTATAACATATGACGTATGACGTATCACGTATAAGGTATGACCTATAACGTATAACGTATAACGTATAACGTATAACGTATAACGTGTAACGTATAACGTATAACGTATAACGTATAACGTATAACGTATAACGTATAACGTATAACGTATAACGTATAACGTATAACGTATAATGTATAACGTATAACGTCTAACGTATAACGTATAACGTATAACGTATAACGTATAACGTATAACATATAACGTATGACGTATAACGTATAACGTATAACGTATAACGTATAACGTATAACGTATAACGTATAACGTATAACGTATAACGTATAACGTATAACGTATAACGTATAACGTATAACGTATAACGTATAACGTATAACGTATAACGTATAACGTATAACGTATAACGTATAATGTATAACGTATAACGTATAACGTATAACGACTAACGTAGAACGTATAACGTATAACGCATAACGTATAGCGTATAACGTATAACGTATAACGTATAACGTATAACGTATAACGTATAACGTATAACGTATAACGTATAACGTATAACGTATAACGTATAACGTATAACGTATAACGTATAACGTATAACGTATAACGTATAACGTATAACGTATAACGTATAACGTATAACGTATAACGTATAACGTATAACGTATAACGTATAAATTCTAACGCATAACGTATAACGTATAACGTATAACGTATAACGTATAACGTATAACGTATAACGTATAACGTATAACGTATAACGTATAACGTATAACGTATAACGTATAACGTATAACGTATAACGTATAATGTATAACGTATAACGTATAACGTATAACGTATAACGTATAACGTATAACGTATAACGTATAACGTATAACGTATAACGTATAACGTATAACGTATAACGTATAACGTATAACGTATAACGTATAACGTATAACGTATAACGTATAACGTATAACGTATAACGTATAACGTATAACGTATAACGTAGAACGTATAACGAATAACGTAGAACGTATAACGCATAACGTATAACGTACAACGTATAACGTATAACGTATAACGTATATCGTAAAACGTATAACGTAGAACGTACAACGTATAACGTATAACGTATAACGTATAACGTATAACGTCTAACGTATAACGTAGAACGTATAACGTACAACGTATAACGTGTAACGTATAACGTATAACATGTAACGTATAACGTAAAACGTATAACGTATAACGTATAACGTGTAACGTATAACGTATAACGTATAACGGATAACGTATAAAGTATAACGTATAACGTATAACGTATAACGTATAACGTATAACGTATAACGTATAACGTATAAATTCTAACGCATAACGTATAACGTATAACATATAACGTATAACGTATAAATTCTAACGCATAACGTATAACGTATAACGTATAACGTATAACGTCTAACGTATAACGTATAACGTATAACGTATAACGTATAACGTATAACGTATAACGTATAACGTATAACGTATAACGTATAACGTATAACGTATAACGTATAACGTATAACGTATAACGTATAACGTATAACGTATAACGTATAACGTATAACGTATAACGTATAACGTATAACGTATAACGTATAACGACTAACGTAGAACGTATAACGCATAACGTATAACGTACAACGTATAACGTATAACGTATAACGTATAACGTATAACGTATAACGTATAACGTATAACGTATAACGTATAACGTATAACGTATAACGTATAACGTATAACGTATAACGTATAACGTATAACCTATAACGTATAACGTATAACGTATAACGTATAAATTCTAACGCATAACGTATAACGTATAACGTATAACGTATAACGTATAACGTATAACGTATAACGTATAACGTATAACGTATAACGTATAACGTATAACGTATAACGTATAACGTATAACGTATAACGTATAACGTATAACGTATAACGTATAACGTATAACGTATAACGTATAACGTATAACGTATAACGTATAACGTATAACGTATAACGTATAACGTATAACGTATAACGTATAACGTATAACGTATAACGTATAACGTATAACGTATAACGTATAACGTATAACGTATAACGTATAACGTATAACGTATAACGTATAACGTATAACGTATAACGTATAACGTATAACGTATAACGTATAACGTATAACGTATAACGTATAACGTATAACGTATAACGTATAACGTATAACGTATAACGTATAACGTATAACGTATAACGTATAACGTATAACGTATAACGTATAACGTATAACGTATAACGTATAACGTATAACGTATAACGTATAACGTATAACGTATAACGTATAACGTATAACGTATAACGTATAACGTATAACGTATAACGTATAACGTATAACGTATAACGTATAACGTATAACGTATAACGTATAACGTATAACGTATAACGTATAACGTATAACGTATAACGTATAACGTATAACGTATAACGTATAACGTATAACGTATAACGTATAACGTATAACGTATAACGTATAACGTATAACGTATAACGTATAACGTATAACGTATAACGTATAACGTATAACGTATAACGTATAACGTATAACGTATAACGTATAACGTATAACGTATAACGTATAACGTATAACGTATAACGTATAACGTATAACGTATAACGTATAACGTATAACGTATAACGTATAACGTATAACGTATAACGTATAACGTATAACGTATAACGTATAACGTATAACGTATAACGTATAACGTATAACGTATAACGTATAACGTATAACGTATAACGTATAACGTATAACGTATAACGTAGAACGTAGAACGTATAACGAATAACGTAGAACGTATAACGCATAACGTATAACGTACAACGTATAACGTATAACGTATAACGTATATCGTAAAACGTATAATGTAGAACGTATAACGTATATCGTATAACGTATAACGTATAACGTATAACGTGCAACGTATAACGTATAACGTATAACGTATATCGTATAACGTCTAACGTATAACGCATAACGTATAACGTATAACGTATTACGTATAACGTATAACGTATAACGTATAACGTATAACGTATAACGTATAACGTATAACGTATAACGTATAACGTATAACGTAGAACGTAGAACGTATAACGAATAACGTAGAACGTATAACGTATAACGTATGACGTATAACGTATAACGTATAGCGTATAACGTATATCGTAAAACGTATAACGTATAACGTATAACGTATAACGTATAACGTATAACGTATAACGTATAACGTATAACGTATAATGTATAACGTATAACGTATAACGTATAACGACTAACGTAGAACGTATAACGTATAACGCATAACGTATAACGTATAACGTATAACGTATAAGGTATAACGTATAACGTATAACGTATAACGTATAACGTATAACGTATAACGTATAACGTATAAATTCTAACGCATAACGTATAACGTATAACGTATAACGTATAACGTATAACGTATAACGTATAACGTATAACGTATAACGTATAACGTATAACGTATAACGTATAACGTATAACGTATAACGTATAACGTATAACGTATAACGTATAACGTATAACGTATAACGTATAACGTATAACGTATAACGTATAACGTATAACGTATGACGTATAACGTGTAACGTATAACGTGTAACGTATAACGTGTAACGTATAACGTGTAACGTACAACGTATAACGTATAACGTATAACGTATAACGTATAACGTATAACGTATAACGTATAACGTATAACGTATAACGTATAACGTATAACGTATAACGTATAACGTATAACGTATAACGTATAACGTATAACGTATAACGTATAACGTATAACGTATAACGTATAACGCATAACGTATAACGTATAACGTATAACGTATAACGTAGAACGTATAACGTATAACTTATAACGTATAACTTATAACGTATAACGTATATCGTAGAACGTATAACGCATAACGTATAACGTATAACGTATAACGTATAACGTATAACGTATAACTTATAACGTATAACGTATAACGTATAACGTATAACGTGTAACGTATAACGTATAACGTATGACGCATAACGTATAACGTATAACGTATAACGTATAACGTAGAACGTATAACGTATAACGTATAACGTATAACTTATAACGTATAACTTATAACGTATAACGTATATCGTAAAACGTATAACGCATAACGTATAACGTATAACGTATAACGTATAACGTATAACGTATAACGTATAACGTATAACGTATAACGTATAACGTATAACGTATAACGTATAACGTATAACGTGTAACGTATAACGTATAACGTATAACGTATAAATTCTAACGCATAACGTATAACGTATAACGTATAACGTATAACGTATAACGTATAACGTATAACGTATAACGTATAACGTATAACGTATAACGTATAACGTATAACGTATAACGTATAACGTATAACGTATAACGTATAACGTATAACGTATAACGTATAACGTATAACGTATAACGTATAACGTATAACGTATAACGTATAACGTATAACGTATAACGTATAACGTATAACGTATAACGTATAACGTATAACGTATAACGTATAAATTCTAACGCATAACGTATAACGTATAACGTATAACGTATAACGTATAACGTATAACGTATAACGTATAACGTATAACGTATAACGTATAACGTATAACGTATAACGTATAACGTATAACGTATAACGTATAACGTATAACGTATAACGTATAACGTATAACGTATAACGTATAACGTATAACGTATAACCCATAACGTATAACGTACAACGTATAACATATAACGTATGACGTATCACGTATAAGGTATGACCTATAATGTATAACGTATAACGTATATCCTGTAACGCATAACGTATATCCTATAACGCATAACGCGTAGCGTATAACGTATAACGTGTAACGTATAACGTATAACGTATAACGTATAACGTATAACGTATAACGTATAACCTATAACGTATAACGTATAACGTACAACGTACAACGTATAACGTACAACGTATAACGTACAACGTATAACGTATAACGTATAACGTATAAC
This sequence comes from Ptiloglossa arizonensis, assembly GCF_051014685.1. Classification (NCBI taxonomy): domain Eukaryota; kingdom Metazoa; phylum Arthropoda; class Insecta; order Hymenoptera; family Colletidae; genus Ptiloglossa; species Ptiloglossa arizonensis. The sequence continues at coordinate 8,430 of NW_027479799.1, forward strand.
GTATAACGTATAACGTATAACGTATAACGTATAACGTATAACGTATAACGTATAACGTATAACGTATAACGTATAACGTATAACGTATAACGTATAACGTATAACGTATAACGTATAACGTATAACGTATAACGTATAACGCATAACGTATAACGCATAACGTATAACGTATAACGTATAACGTATAACGTATAACGTATAACGTATAACGTATAACGTATAACGTATAACGTATAACGTATAACGTATAACGTATAACGTATAACGTATAACGTATAACGTATAACGTATAACGTATAACGTATAACGTATAACGTATAACGTATAACGTATAAATTCTAACGCATAACGTATAACGTATAACGTATAACGTATAACGTATAACGTATAACGTATAACGTATAACGTATAACGTATAACGTATAACGTATAACGTATAACGTATAACGTATAACGTATAACGTATAACGTATAACGTATAACGTATAACGTATAACGTATAACGTATAACGTATAACGTATAACGTATAACGTATAACGTATAACGTATAACGTATAACGTATAACGTATAACGTATAACGTATAACGTATAACGTATAACGTATAACGTATAACGAATAACGTATAACGTATAACGACTGACGTAGAACGTATAACGCATAACGTATAACGTATAACGTATAACGTATAACGTATAACGTATAACGTATAACGTATAACGTATAACGTATAACGTATAACGTATAACGTATAACGTATAACGTATAACGTATAACGTATAACGTATAACGTATAACGTATAACGTATAACGTATAACCCATAACGTATAACGTACAACGTATAACATATAACGTATGACGTATCACGTATAAGGTATGACCTATAATGTATAACGTATAACGTATATCCTGTAACGCATAACGTATATCCTATAACGCATAACGCGTAGCGTATAACGTATAACGTGTAACGTATAACGTATAACGTATAACGTATAACGTATAACGTATAACGTATAACCTATAACGTATAACGTATAACGTACAACGTACAACGTATAACGTACAACGTATAACGTACAACGTATAACGTATAACGTATAACGTATAACGTATAACGTATAACGTATAACGTATAACGTATAACGTATAACGTATAACGTATAACGTATAACGTATAACGTATAACGTATAACGTATAACGTATAACGTATAACGTATAACGTATAACGTATAACGTATAACGTATAACGTATAACGTATAACGCATAACGTATAACGTATAACGTATAACGTATAACGTATAACGTATAACGTATAACGTATAACGTATAACGTATAACGTATAACGTATAACGTATAACGTATAACGTATAACGTATAACGTATAACGTATAACGTATAACGTATAACGTATAACGTATAACGTATAACGTATAACGTATAAATTCTAACGCATAACGTATAACGTATAACGTATAACGTATAACGTATAACGTATAACGTATAACGTATAACGTATAACGTATAACGTATAACGTATAACGTATAACGTATAACGTATAACGTATAACGTATAACGTATAACGTATAACGTATAACGTATAACGTATAACGTATAACGTATAACGTATAACGTATAACGTATAACGTATAACGTATAACGTATAACGTATAACGTATAACGTATAACGTATAACGTATAACGTATAACGTATAACGTATAACGTATAACGTATAACGTATAACGTATAACGTATAACGTATAACGTATAACGAATAACGTATAACGTATAACGACTGACGTAGAACGTATAACGCATAACGTATAACGTATAACGTATAACGTATAACGTATAACGTATAACGTATAACGTATAACGTATAACGTATAACGTATAACGTATAACGTATAACGTATAACGTATAACGTATAACGTATAACGTATAACGTATAACGTATAACGTATAACGTATAACGTATAACGTATAACGTATAACGTATAACGTATAACGTATAACGTATAACGTATAACGTATAACGTATAACGTATAACGACTAACGTAGAACGTATAACGCATAACGTATAACGTACAACGTATAACGTATAACGTATAACGTATAACGTATAACGTATAACGTAGAACGTATAACGTATAACGTATAACGTATAACGTATAACGTATAACGTATAACGTATAACGTATAATGTATAACGTATAACGTATAACGTATAACGACTAACGTAGAACGTATAACGTATAACGCATAACGTATAACGTATAACGTATAACATATAACGTATAACGTATAACGTATAACGTATAACGTATAACGCATAACGTATAACGTATAACGTATAACATATGACGTATGACGTATCACGTATAAGGTATGACCTATAACGTATAACGTATAACGTATAACGTATAACGTATAACGTGTAACGTATAACGTATAACGTATAACGTATAACGTATAACGTATAACGTATAACGTATAACGTATAACGTATAACGTATAACGTATAATGTATAACGTATAACGTCTAACGTATAACGTATAACGTATAACGTATAACGTATAACGTATAACATATAACGTATGACGTATAACGTATAACGTATAACGTATAACGTATAACGTATAACGTATAACGTATAACGTATAACGTATAACGTATAACGTATAACGTATAACGTATAACGTATAACGTATAACGTATAACGTATAACGTATAACGTATAACGTATAACGTATAATGTATAACGTATAACGTATAACGTATAACGACTAACGTAGAACGTATAACGTATAACGCATAACGTATGGCGTATAACGTATAACGTATAACGTATAACGTATAACGTATAACGTATAACGTATAACGTATAACGTATAACGTATAACGTATAACGTATAACGTATAACGTATAACGTATAACGTATAACGTATAACGTATAACGTATAACGTATAACGTATAACGTATAACGTATAACGTATAACGTATAACGTATAACGTATAAATTCTAACGCATAACGTATAACGTATAACGTATAACGTATAACGTATAACGTATAACGTATAACGTATAACGTATAACGTATAACGTATAACGTATAACGTATAACGTATAACGTATAACGTATAACGTATAACGTATAACGTATAACGTATAACGTATAACGTATAACGTATAACGTATAACGTATAACGTATAACGTATAACGTATAACGTATAACGTATAACGTATAACGTATAACGTATAACGTATAACGTATAACGTATAACGTATAACGTATAACGTATAACGTATAACGTATAACGTATAACGTATAACGTAGAACGTATAACGAATAACGTAGAACGTATAACGCATAACGTATAACGTACAACGTATAACGTATAACGTATAACGTATATCGTAAAACGTATAACGTAGAACGTATAACGTATAACGTATAACGTATAACGTATAACGTATAACGTCTAACGTATAACGTAGAACGTATAACGTACAACGTATAACGTGTAACGTATAACGTATAACATGTAACGTATAACGTAAAACGTATAACGTATAACGTATAACGTGTAACGTATAACGTATAACGTATAACGGATAACGTATAAAGTATAACGTATAACGTATAACGTATAACGTATAACGTATAACGTATAACGTATAACGTATAAATTCTAACGCATAACGTATAACGTATAACATATAACGTATAACGTATAAATTCTAACGCATAACGTATAACGTATAACGTATAACGTATAACGTCTAACGTATAACGTATAACGTATAACGTATAACGTATAACGTATAACGTATAACGTATAACGTATAACGTATAACGTATAACGTATAACGTATAACGTATAACGTATAACGTATAACGTATAACGTATAACGTATAACGTATAACGTATAACGTATAACGTATAACGACTAACGTAGAACGTATAACGCATAACGTATAACGTACAACGTATAACGTATAACGTATAACGTATAACGTATAACGTATAACGTAGAACGTATAACGTATAACGTATAACGTATAACGTATAACGTATAACGTATAACGTATAACGTATAACGTATAACGTATAACGTATAACGTATAACCTATAACGTATAACGTATAACGTATAACGTATAAATTCTAACGCATAACGTATAACGTATAACGTATAACGTATAACGTATAACGTATAACGTATAACGTATAACGTATAACGTATAACGTATAACGTATAACGTATAACGTATAACGTATAACGTATAACGTATAACGTATAACGTATAACGTATAACGTATAACGTATAACGTATAACGTATAACGTATAACGTATAACGTATAACGTATAACGTATAACGTATAACGTATAACGTATAACGTATAACGTATAACGTATAACGTATAACGTATAACGTATAACGTATAACGTATAACGTATAACGTATAACGTATAACGTATAACGTATAACGTATAAATTCTAACGCATAACGTATAACGTATAACGTATAACGTATAACGTATAACGTATAACGTATAACGTATAACGTATAACGTATAACGTATAACGTATAACGTATAACGTATAACGTATAACGTATAACGTATAACGTATAACGTATAACGTATAACGTATAACGTATAACGTATAACGTATAACGTATAACGTATAACGTATAACGTATAACGTATAACGTATAACGTATAACGTATAACGTATAACGTATAACGTATAACGTATAACGTATAACGTATAACGTATAACGTATAACGTATAACGTATAACGTATAACGTATAACGTATAACGTATAACGTATAACGTATAACGTATAACGTATAACGTATAACGTATAACGTATAACGTATAACGTATAACGTATAACGTATAACGTATAACGTATAACGTATAACGTATAACGTATAACGTATAACGTATAACGTATAACGTATAACGTATAACGTATAACGTATAACGTATAACGTATAACGTATAACGTATAACGTATAACGTATAACGTATAACGTATAACGTATAACGTATAACGTATAACGTAGAACGTAGAACGTATAACGAATAACGTAGAACGTATAACGCATAACGTATAACGTACAACGTATAACGTATAACGTATAACGTATATCGTAAAACGTATAATGTAGAACGTATAACGTATATCGTATAACGTATAACGTATAACGTATAACGTGCAACGTATAACGTATAACGTATAACGTATATCGTATAACGTCTAACGTATAACGCATAACGTATAACGTATAACGTATAACGTATAACGTATAACGTATAACGTATAACGTATAACGTATAACGTATAAGGTATAACGTATAACGTATAACGTATAACGTATAACGTATAACGTATAACGTATAACGTATAACGTATAACGTATAACGTATAACGTATAACGTATAACGTATAACGTATAACGTATAACGTATAACGTATAACGTATAACGTATAACGTATAACGTATAACGTATAACGTATAACGTATAACGTATAACGTATAACGTATAACGTATAACGTATAACGTATAACGTATAACGTATAACGTATAACGTATAACGTATAACGTATAACGTATAACGTATAACGTATAACGTATAACGTATAACGTATAACGTATAACGTATAACGTATAACGTATAACGTATAACGTATAACGTATAACCTATAACGTATAACGTATAACGTATAACGTATAAATTCTAACGCATAACGTATAACGTATAACGTATAACGTATAACGTACAACGTATAACGTATAACGTATAACGTATAACGTATAACGTATAACGTATAACGTATAACGTATAACGTATAACGTATAACGTATAACGTATAACGTATAACGTATAACGTATAACGTATAACGTATAACGTATAACGTATAACGTATAACGTATAACGTATAACGTATAACGTATAACGTATAACGTATAACGTATAACGTATAACGTATAAATTCTAACGCATAACGTATAACGTATAACGTATAACGTATAACGTATAACGTATAACGTATAACGTATAACGTATAACGTATAACGTATAACGTATAACGTATAACGTATAACGTATAACGTATAACGTATAACGTATAACGTATAACGTATAACGTATAACGTATAACGTATAACGTATAACGTATAACGTATAACGTATAACGTATAACGTATAACGTATAACGTATAACGTATAACGTATAACGTATAACGTATAACGTATAACGTATAACGTATAACGTATAACGTATAACGTATAACGTATAACGTATAACGTATAACGTATAACGTATAACGTATAACGTATAACGTATAACGTATAACGTATAACGTATAACGTATAACGTATAACGTATAACGTATAACGTATAACGTATAACGTATAACGTATAACGTATAACGTATAACGTATAACGTATAACGTATAACGTATAACGTATAACGTATAACGTATAACGTATAACGTATAACGTATAAATTCTAACGCATAACGTATAACGTATAACGTATAACGTATAACGTATAACGTATAACGTATAACGTATAACGTATAACGTATAACGTATAACGTATAACGTATAACGTATAACGTATAACGTATAACGTATAACGTATAACGTATAACGTATAACGTATAACGTATAACGTATAACGTATAACGTATAACGTATAACGTATAACGTATAACGTATAACGTATAACGTATAACGTATAACGTATAACGTATAACGTATAACGTATAACGTATAACGTATAACGTATAACGTATAACGTATAACGTATAACGTATAACGTATAACGTATAACGTATAACGTATAACGTATAACGTATAACGTATAACGTATAACGTATAACGTATAACGTATAACGTATAACGTATAACGTATAACGTATAACGTATAACGTATAACGTATAACGTATAACGTATAACGTAGAACGTAGAACGTATAACGTATAACGTATAACGTATAACGTATAACGTATAACGTATAACGTATAACGTATAACGTATAACGTATAACGTATAACGTATAACGTATAACGTATAACGTATAACGTAGAACGTAGAACGTATAACGAATAACGTAGAACGTATAACGCATAACGTATAACGTACAACGTATAACGTATAACGTATAACGTATATCGTAAAACGTATAATGTAGAACGTATAACGTATATCGTATAACGTATAACGTATAACGTATAACGTGCAACGTATAACGTATAACGTATAACGTATATCGTATAACGTCTAACGTATAACGCATAACGTATAACGTATAACGTATAACGTATAACGTATAACGTATAACGTATAACGTATAACGTATAACGTATAACGTATAACGTATAACGTATAACGTAGAACGTAGAACGTATAACGAATAACGTAGAACGTATAACGCATAACGTATAACGTACAACGTATAACGTATAACGTATAACGTATATCGTAAAACGTATAATGTAGAACGTATAACGTATATCGTATAACGTATAACGTATAACGTATAACGTGCAACGTATAACGTATAACGTATAACGTATATCGTATAACGTCTAACGTATAACGCATAACGTATAACGTATAACGTATAACGTACAACGTATAACGTATAACGTATAACGTATAACGTATAACGTATAACGTATAACGTATAACGTATAACGTATAACGTATAACGTATAACGTAGAACGTAGAACGTATAACGAATAACGTAGAACGTATAACGTATAACGTATGACGTATAACGTATAACGTATAGCGTATAACGTATATCGTAAAACGTATAACGTTTAACGTATAACGTATAACGTATAACGTATAACGTATAACGTATAATGTATAACGTATAACGTATAACGTATAACGACTAACGTAGAACGTATAACGTATAACGCATAACGTATAACGTATAACGTATAACGTATAAGGTATAACGTATAACGTATAACGTATAACGTATAACGTATAACGTATAACGTATAACGTATAAATTCTAACGCATAACGTATAACGTATAACGTATAACGTATAACGTATAACGTATAACGTATAACGTATAACGTATAACGTATAACGTATAACGTATAACGTATAACGTATAACGTATAACGTATAACGTATAACGTATAACGTATAACGTATAACGTATAACGTATAACGTACAACGTATGACGTATAACGTATAACGTATAACGTGTAACGTATAACGTGTAACGTATAACGTGTAACGTACAACGTATAACGTATAACGTATAACGTATAACGTATAACGTATAACGTATAACGTATAACGTATAACGTATAACGTATAACGTATAACGTATAACGTATAACGTATAACGTATAACGTATAACGTATAACGTATAACGTATAACGTATAACGTATAACGTATAACGTATAACGTATAACGCATAACGTATAACGTATAACGTATAACGTATAACGTAGAACGTATAACGTATAACTTATAACGTATAACTTATAACGTATAACGTATATCGTAGAACGTATAACGCATAACGTATAACGTATAACGTATAACGTATAACGTATAACGTATAACTTATAACGTATAACGTATAACGTATAACGTATAACGTGTAACGTATAACGTGTAACGTATAACGTATAACGTATAACGTATAACGTATAACGTATAACGTATAACGTATAACGTATAACATATAACGTATAACGTATAACGTATGACGCATAACGTATAACGTATAACGTATAACGTATAACGTAGAACGTATAACGTATAACGTATAACGTGTAACTTATAACGTATAACTTATAACGTATAACGTATATCGTAAAACGTATAACGCATAACGTATAACGTATAACGTATTACGTATAACGTATAACGTATAACGTATAACGTATAACGTATAACGTATAACGTATAACGTATAACGTATAACGTATAACGTGTAACGTATAACGTATAACGTATAACGTATAAATTCTAACGCATAACGTATAACGTATAACGTATAACGTATAACGTATAACGTATAACGTATAACGTATAACGTATAACGTATAACGTATAACGTATAACGTATAACGTATAACGTATAACGTATAACGTATAACGTATAACGTATAACGTATAACGTATAACGTATAACGTATAACGTATAACGTATAACGTATAACGTATAACGTATAACGTATAACGTTTAACGTATAACGTATAACGTATAACGTATAACGTATAAATTCTAACGCATAACGTATAACGTATAACGTATAACGTATAACGTATAACGTATAACGTATAACGTATAACGTATAACGTATAACGTATAACGTATAACGTATAACGTATAACGTATAACGTATAACGTATAACGTATAACGTATAACGTATAACGTATAACGTATAACGTATAACGTATAACGTATAACGTATAACGTATAACGTATAAAGTATAACGTATAACGTATAACGTCTAACGTATAACCCATAACGTATAACGTACAACGTATAACATATAACGTATGACGTATCACGTATAAGGTATGACCTATAATGTATAACGTATAACGTATATCCTGTAACGCATAACGTATATCCTATAACGCATAACGCGTAGCGTATAACGTATAACGTGTAACGTATAACGTATAACGTATAACGTATAACGTATAACGTATAACGTATAACCTATAACGTATAAGGTATAACGTATAACGTATAACGTATAACGTACAACGTATAACGTATAACGTATAACGTATAACGTATAACGTATAACGTATAACGTATAACGTATAACGTATAACGTATAACGTATAACGTATAACGTATAACGTATAACGTATAACGTATAACGTATAACGTATAACGTATAACGTATAACGTATAACGTATAACGTATAACGTATAAGGTATAACGTATAAATTCTAACGCATAACGTATAACGTATAACGTATAACGTATAACGTATAACGTATAACGTATAACGTATAACGTATAACGTATAACGTATAACGTATAACGTATAACGTATAACGTATAACGTATAACGTATAACGTATAACGTATAACGTATAACGTATAACGTATAACGTATAACGTATAAATTCTAACGCATAACGTATAACGTATAACGTATAACGTATAACGTATAACGTATAACGTATAACGTATAACGTATAACGTATAACGTATAATGTATAACGTATAACGTATAACGTATAACGTATAACGTATAACGTATAACGTATAACGTATAACGTATAACGTATAACGTATAACGTATAACGTATAACGTATAACGTATAACGTATAACGTATAACGTATAACGTATAACGTATAACGTATAACGTATAACGTATAACGTATAACGTATAACGTATAACGTATAACGTATAACGTATAACGTATAACGAATAACGTATAACGTATAACGACTGACGTAGAACGTCTAACGCATAACGTATAACGTACAATGTATAACGTATAACGTATAACGTATAACGTATAACGTATAACGTATAACGTATAACGTATAACGTATAACGTATAACGTATAACGTATAACGTATAACGTATAACGTATAACGTATAACGTATAACGTATAACGTATATCGTATAACGTATAACGTATAACGTATAACGTATAACGTATAACGTATAACGTATAACGTATAACGTATAACGTATAACGTATAACGTATAACGTATAACGTATAACGTATAACGTATAACGTATAACGTATAACGTATAACGTATAACGTATAACGTATAACGACTAACGTAGAACGTATAACGCATAACGTATAACGTACAACGTATAACGTATAACGTATAACGTATAACGTATAACGTATAACGTATAACGTATAACGTATAACGTATAACGTATAACGTATAACGTATAACGTATAACGTATAACGTATAACGTATAACGTATAACGTATAACGTATAACGTATAACGTATAACGTATAACGTATAACGTATAACGTATAACGTATAACGACTAACGTAGAACGTATAACGCATAACGTATAACGTACAACGTATAACGTATAACGTATAACGTATAACGTATAACGTATACCGTATAACGTATAACGTATAACGTATAACGTATAACGTATAACGTATAACGTATAACGTATAACGTATAACGTATAACGTATAACGTATAACGTATAACGTATAACGTATAACGTATAACGTATAACGTATAACGTATAAATTCTAACGCATAACGTATAACGTATAACGTATAACGTATAACGTATAACGTATAACGTATAACGTATAACGTAGAACGTAGAACGTATAACGTATAACGTATAACGTATAACGTATAACGTATAACGTATAACGTATAACGTATAACGTATAACGTATAACGTATAACGTATAACGTATAACGTATAACGTATAACGTAGAACGTAGAACGTATAACGAATAACGTAGAACGTATAACGCATAACGTATAACGTACAACGTATAACGTATAACGTATAACGTATATCGTAAAACGTATAATGTAGAACGTATAACGTATATCGTATAACGTATAACGTATAACGTATAACGTGCAACGTATAACGTATAACGTATAACGTATATCGTATAACGTCTAACGTATAACGCATAACGTATAACGTATAACGTATAACGTATAACGTATAACGTATAACGTATAACGTATAACGTATAACGTATAACGTATAACGTATAACGTATAACGTAGAACGTAGAACGTATAACGAATAACGTAGAACGTATAACGCATAACGTATAACGTACAACGTATAACGTATAACGTATAACGTATATCGTAAAACGTATAATGTAGAACGTATAACGTATATCGTATAACGTATAACGTATAACGTATAACGTGCAACGTATAACGTATAACGTATAACGTATATCGTATAACGTCTAACGTATAACGCATAACGTATAACGTATAACGTATAACGTACAACGTATAACGTATAACGTATAACGTATAACGTATAACGTATAACGTATAACGTATAACGTATAACGTATAACGTATAACGTATAACGTAGAACGTAGAACGTATAACGTATAACGAATAACGTAGAACGTATAACGTATAACGTATGACGTATAACGTATAACGTATAGCGTATAACGTATATCGTAAAATGTATAACGTTTAACGTATAACGTATAACGTATAACGTATAACGTATAACGTATAATGTATAACGTATAACGTATAACGTATAACGACTAACGTAGAACGTATAACGTATAACGCATAACGTATAACGTATAACGTATAACGTATAAGGTATAACGTATAACGTATAACGTATAACGTATAACGTATAACGTATAACGTATAACGTATAAATTCTAACGCATAACGTATAACGTATAACGTATAACGTATAACGTATAACGTATAACGTATAACGTATAACGTATAACGTATAACGTATAACGTATAACGTATAACGTATAACGTATAACGTATAACGTATAACGTATAACGTGTAACGTATAACGTATAACGTATAACGTATAAATTCTAACGCATAACGTATAACGTATAACGTATAACGTATAACGTATAACGTATAACGTATAACGTATAACGTATAACGTATAACGTATAACGTATAACGTATAACGTATAACGTATAACGTATAACGTATAACGTATAACGTATAACGTATAACGTATAACGTATAACGTATAACGTATAACGTATAACGTATAACGTATAACGTATAACGTATAACGTATAACGTATAACGTATAACGTATAACGTATAACGTATAACGTATAACGTATAACGTATAACGTATAACGTATAACGTATAACGTATAACGTATAACGTATAACGTATAACGTATAAATTCTAACGCATAACGTATAACGTATAACGTATAACGTATAACGTATAACGTATAACGTATAACGTATAACGTATAACGTATAACGTATAACGTATAACGTATAACGTATAACGTATAACGTATAACGTATAACGTATAACGTATAACGTATAACGTATAACGTATAACGTATAACGTATAACGTATAACGTATAACGTATAACGTATAAAGTATAACGTATAACGTATAACGTCTAACGTATAACCCATAACGTATAACGTACAACGTATAACATATAACGTATGACGCATCACGTATAAGGTATGACCTATAATGTATAACGTATAACGTATATCCTGTAACGCATAACGTATATCCTATAACGCATAACGCGTAGCGTATAACGTATAACGTGTAACGTATAACGTATAACGTATAACGTATAACGTATAACGTATAACGTATAACCTATAACGTATAACGTATAACGTATAACGTATAACGTATAACGTACAACGTATAACGTACAACGTATAACGTATAACGTATAACGTATAACGTATAACGTATAACGTATAACGTATAACGTATAACGTATAACGTATAACGTATAACGTATAACGTATAACGTATAACGTATAACGTATAACGTATAACGTATAACGTATAACGTATAACGTATAACGTATAACGTAGAACGTAGAACGTATAACGAATAACGTAGAACGTATAACGTATAACGTATGACGTATAACGTATAACGTATAGCGTATAACGTATATCGTAAAACGTATAACGTTTAACGTATAACGTATAACGTATAACGTATAACGTATAACGTATAATGTATAACGTGTAACGTATAACGTGTAACGTATAACGTGTAACGTACAACGTATAACGTATAACGTATAACGTATAACGTATAACGTATAACGTATAACGTATAACGTATAACGTATAACGTATAACGTATAACGTATAACGTATAACGTATAACGTATAACGTATAACGTATAACGTATAACGTATAACGTATAACGTATAACGTATAACGTATAACGTATAACGCATAACGTATAACGTATAACGTATAACGTATAACGTAGAACGTATAACGTATAACTTATAACGTATAACTTATAACGTATAACGTATATCGTAGAACGTATAACGCATAACGTATAACGTATAACGTATAACGTATAACGTATAACGTATAACTTATAACGTATAACGTATAACGTATAACGTATAACGTGTAACGTATAACGTGTAACGTATAACGTATAACGTATAACGTATAACGTATAACGTATAACGTATAACGTATAACGTATAACATATAACGTATAACGTATAACGTATGACGCATAACGTATAACGTATAACGTATAACGTATAACGTAGAACGTATAACGTATAACGTATAACGTGTAACTTATAACGTATAACTTATAACGTATAACGTATATCGTAAAACGTATAACGCATAACGTATAACGTATAACGTATTACGTATAACGTATAACGTATAACGTATAACGTATAACGTATAACGTATAACGTATAACGTATAACGTATAACGTATAACGTGTAACGTATAACGTATAACGTATAACGTATAAATTCTAACGCATAACGTATAACGTATAACGTATAACGTATAACGTATAACGTATAACGTATAACGTATAACGTATAACGTATAACGTATAACGTATAACGTATAACGTATAACGTATAAGGTATAACGTATAACGTATAACGTATAACGTATAACGTATAACGTATAACGTATAACGTATAACGTATAACGTATAACGTATAACGTATAACGTATAACGTATAACGTATAACGTATAACGTATAACGTATAACGTATAACGTATAACGTATAAATTCTAACGCATAACGTATAACGTATAACGTATAACGTATAACGTATAACGTATAACGTATAACGTATAACGTATAACGTATAACGTATAACGTATAACGTATAACGTATAACGTATAACGTATAACGTATAACGTATAACGTATAACGTATAACGTATAACGTATAACGTATAACGTATAACGTATAACGTATAACGTATAACGTATAACGTATAACGTATAACGCATAACGTATAACGTATAACGTATAACGTATAACGTAGAACGTATAACGTATAACTTATAACGTATAACTTATAACGTATAACGTATATCGTAGAACGTATAACGCATAACGTATAACGTATAACGTATAACGTATAACGTATAACGTATAACTTATAACGTATAACGTATAACGTATAACGTATAACGTGTAACGTATAACGTGTAACGTATAACGTATAACGTATAACGTATAACGTATAACGTATAACGTATAACGTATAACGTATAACATATAACGTATAACGTATAACGTATGACGCATAACGTATAACGTATAACGTATAACGTATAACGTAGAACGTATAACGTATAACGTATAACGTGTAACTTATAACGTATAACTTATAACGTATAACGTATATCGTAAAACGTATAACGCATAACGTATAACGTATAACGTATTACGTATAACGTATAACGTATAACGTATAACGTATAACGTATAACGTATAACGTATAACGTATAACGTATAACGTATAACGTGTAACGTATAACGTATAACGTATAACGTATAAATTCTAACGCATAACGTATAACGTATAACGTATAACGTATAACGTATAACGTATAACGTATAACGTATAACGTATAACGTATAACGTGTAACGTATAACGTATAACGTATAACGTATAAATTCTAACGCATAACGTATAACGTATAACGTATAACGTATAACGTATAACGTATAACGTATAACGTATAACGTATAACGTATAACGTATAACGTAGAACGTAGAACGTATAACGAATAACGTATAACGTATAACGTATAACGTATAACGTATAACGTATAACGTAGAACGTAGAACGTATAACGAATAACGTAGAACGTATAACGCATAACGTATAACGTACAACGTATAACGTATAACGTATAACGTATATCGTAAAACGTATAATGTAGAACGTATAACGTATATCGTATAACGTATAACGTATAACGTATAACGTGCAACGTATAACGTATAACGTATAACGTATATCGTATAACGTCTAACGTATAACGCATAACGTATAACGTATAACGTATAACGTACAACGTATAACGTATAACGTATAACGTATAACGTATAACGTATAACGTATAACGTATAACGTATAACGTATAACGTATAACGTATAACGTAGAACGTAGAACGTATAACGAATAACGTAGAACGTATAACGTATAACGTATGACGTATAACGTATAACGTATAGCGTATAACGTATATCGTAAAACGTATAACGTTTAACGTATAACGTATAACGTATAACGTATAACGTATAACGTATAATGTATAACGTATAACGTATAACGTATAACGACTAACGTAGAACGTATAACGTATAACGCATAACGTATAACGTATAACGTATAACGTATAAGGTATAACGTATAACGTATAACGTATAACGTATAACGTATAACGTATAACGTATAACGTATAAATTCTAACGCATAACGTATAACGTATAACGTATAACGTATAACGTATAACGTATAACGTATAACGTATAACGTATAACGTATAACGTATAACGTATAACGTATAACGTATAACGTATAACGTATAACGTATAACGTATAACGTATAACGTATAACGTATAACGTATGACGTATAACGTATGACGTATAACGTATAACGTATAACGTGTAACGTATAACGTGTAACGTATAACGTGTAACGTACAACGTATAACGTATAACGTATAACGTATAACGTATAACGTATAACGTATAACGTATAACGTATAACGTATAACGTATAACGTATAACGTATAACGTATAACGTATAACGTATAACGTATAACGTATAACGTATAACGTATAACGTATAACGTATAACGTATAACGTATAACGTATAACGCATAACGTATAACGTATAACGTATAACGTATAACGTAGAACGTATAACGTATAACTTATAACGTATAACTTATAACGTATAACGTATATCGTAGAACGTATAACGCATAACGTATAACGTATATCGTATAACGTATAACGTATAACGTATAACTTATAACGTATAACGTATAACGTATAACGTATAACGTGTAACGTATAACGTGTAACGTATAACGTATAACGTATAACGTATAACGTATAACGTATAACGTATAACGTATAACGTATAACATATAACGTATAACGTATAACGTATGACGCATAACGTATAACGTATAACGTATAACGTATAACGTATAACGTGTAACGTATAACGTATAACGTATAACGTATAAATTCTAACGCATAACGTATAACGTATAACGTATAACGTATAACGTATAACGTATAACGTATAACGTATAACGTATAACGTATAACGTATAACGTATAACGTATAACGTATAACGTATAACGTATAACGTATAACGTATAACGTATAACGTATAACGTATAACGTATAACGTATAACGTATAACGTATAACGTATAACGTATAACGTATAACGTATAACGTATAACGTATAACGTATAACGTATAACGTATAACGTATAACGTATAACGTATAACGTATAACGTATAACGTATAAATTCTAACGCATAACGTATAACGTATAACGTATAACGTATAACGTATAACGTATAACGTATAACGTATAACGTATAACGTATAACGTATAACGTATAACGTATAACGTATAACGTATAACGTATAACGTATAACGTATAACGTATAACGTATAACGTATAACGTATAACGTATAACGTATAACGTATAACGTATAACGTATAACGTATAAAGTATAACGTATAACGTATAACGTCTAACGTATAACCCATAACGTATAACGTACAACGTATAACATATAACGTATGACGTATCACGTATAAGGTATGACCTATAATGTATAACGTATAACGTATATCCTGTAACGCATAACGTATATCCTATAACGCATAACGCGTAGCGTATAACGTATAACGTGTAACGTATAACGTATAACGTATAACGTATAACGTATAACGTATAACGTATAACCTATAACGTATAACGTATAACGTATAACGTATAACGTATAACGTACAACGTATAACGTATAACGTATAACGTATAACGTATAACGTATAACGTATAACGTATAACGTATAACGTATAACGTATAACGTATAACGACTAACGTAGAACGTATAACGCATAACGTATAACGTACAACGTATAACGTATAACGTATAACGTATAACGTATAACGTATAACGTATAACGTATAACGTATAACGTATAACGTATAACGTATAACGTATAACGTATAACGTATAACGTATAACGTATAACGTATAACGTATAACGTATAACGTATAACGTATAACGTATAACGTATAACGTATAACGTATAACGTATAACGACTAACGTAGAACGTATAACGCATAACGTATAACGTACAACGTATAACGTATAACGTATAACGTATAACGTATAACGTATACCGTATAACGTATAACGTATAACGTATAACGTATAACGTATAACGTATAACGTATAACGTATAACGTATAACGTATAACGTATAACGTATAACGTATAACGTATAACGTATAACGTATAACGTATAACGTATAACGTATAAATTCTAACGCATAACGTATAACGTATAACGTATAACGTATAACGTATAACGTATAACGTATAACGTATAACGTATAACGTATAACGTATAACGTATAACGTATAACGTATAACGTATAACGTATAACGTATAACGTATAACGTATAACGTATAACGTATAACGTATAACGTATAACGTATAACGTATAACGTATAACGTATAACGTATAACGTATAACGTATAACGTATAACGTATAACGTATAACGTATAACGTATAACGTATAACGTATAACGTATAAATTCTAACGCATAACGTATAACGTATAACGTATAACGTATAACGTATAACGTATAACGTATAACGTATAACGTATAACGTATAACGTATAACGTATAACGTATAACGTATAACGTATAACGTATAACGTATAACGTATAACGTATAACGTATAACGTATAACGTATAACGTATAACGTATAACGTATAACGTATAACGTATAACGTATAACGTATAACGTATAACGTATAACGTATAACGTATAACGTATAACGTATAACGTATAACGTATAAATTCTAACGCATAACGCATAACGTATAACGTATAACGTATAACGTATAACGTATAACGTATAGCGTATAACGTATAACGTATAACGTATAACGTATAACGTATAACGTATAACGTATAACGTATAACGTATAACGTATAACGTATAACGTATAACGTATAACGTATAACGTATAACGTATAACGTATAACGTATAACGTATAACGTATAACGTATAACGTATAACGTATAACGTATAACGTATAACGTGTAACGTATAACGTATAACGTGTAACGTATAAAGTATAACGTATAACGTATAACGTATAACGTGTAACGTATAACGTATAACGTGTAACGTATAACGTATAACGTATAACGTATAACGTATAACGTATAACGTATAACGTATAACGTATAACGTATAACGTATAACGTATAACGTATAACGTATAACGTATAACGTATAACGTATAACGTATAACGTATAACGTATAACGTATAACGTATAACGTATAACGTATAACGTATAACGTATAACGTATAACGTATAACGTATAACGTATAACGTATAACGTATAACGTATAACGTATAACGTATAACGTATAACGTATAACGTATAACGTATAACGTATAACGTATAACGTATAACGTATAACGTATAACGTATAACGTATAACGTATAACGTATAACGTATAACGTAAAACGTATAACGTAGAACGCAGAACGTATAACGTATAACGTATAACGTATAACGTATAACGTATAACGTATAACGTATAACGTATAACGTATAACGTATAACGTATAACGTATAACGTATAACGTATAACGTATAACGTATAACGTATAACGTATAACGTATAACGTATAACGTATAACGTATAACGTATAACGTATAACGTATAACGTATAACGTACAACGTATAACGTACAACGTATAACGTATAACGTATAACGTATAACGTATAACGTATAACGTATAACGTATAACGTATAACGTATAACGTATAACGTATAACGTATAACGTATAACGTATAACGTATAACGTATAACGTATAACGTATAACGTATAACGTATAACGTATAACGTATAACGTATAACGTATAAAGTATAACGTATAACGTATAACGTATAACGTATAACGTATAACGTATAACGTATAACGTATAACGTATAACGTATAACGTATAACGTATAACGTATAACGTATAACGTATAAATTCTAACGCATAACGTATAACGTATAACGTATAACGTATAACGTATAACGTATAACGTATAACGTATAACGTATAACGTATAACGTATAACGTATAACGTATAACGTATAACGTATAACGTATAACGTATAACGTATAACGTATAACGTATAACGTATAACGTATAACGTATAACGTATAACGTATAACGTATAACGTATAACGTATAAAGTATAACGTATAACGTATAACGTCTAACGTATAACCCATAACGTATAACGTACAACGTATAACATATAACGTATGACGTATCACGTATAAGGTATGACCTATAATGTATAACGTATAACGTATATCCTGTAACGCATAACGTATATCCTATAACGCATAACGCGTAGCGTATAACGTATAACGTGTAACGTATAACGTATAACGTATAACGTATAACGTATAACGTATAACGTATAACCTATAACGTATAACGTATAACGTATAACGTATAACGTATAACGTATAACGTATAACGTATAACGTATAACGTATAACGTATAACGTATAACGTATAACGTATAACGTATAACGTATAACGTATAACGTATAACGTATAACGTATAACGTATAACGTATAACGTATAACGTATAAGGTATAACGTATAAATTCTAACGCATAACGTATAACGTATAACGTATAACGTATAACGTATAACGTATAACGTATAACGTATAACGTATAACGTATAACGTATAACGTATAACGTATAACGTATAACGTATAACGTATAACGTATAACGTATAACGTATAACGTATAACGTATAAATTCTAACGCATAACGTATAACGTATAACGTATAACGTATAACGTATAACGTATAACGTATAACGTATAACGTATAACGTATAATGTATAACGTATAACGTATAACGTATAACGTATAACGTATAACGTATAACGTATAACGTATAACGTATAACGTATAACGTATAACGTATAACGTATAACGTATAACGTATAACGTATAACGTATAACGTATAACGTATAACGTATAACGTATAACGTATAACGTATAACGTATAACGTATAACGTATAACGTATAACGTATAACGTATAACGTATAACGTATAACGAATAACGTATAACGTATAACGACTGACGTAGAACGTCTAACGCATAACGTATAACGTACAATGTATAACGTATAACGTATAACGTATAACGTATAACGTATAACGTATAACGTATAACGTATAACGTATAACGTATAACGTATAACGTATAACGTATAACGTATAACGTATAACGTATAACGTATAACGTATAACGTATATCGTATAACGTATAACGTATAACGTATAACGTATAACGTATAACGTATAACGTATAACGTATAACGTATAACGTATAACGTATAACGTATAACGTATAACGTATAACGTATAACGTATAACGTATAACGTATAACGTATAACGTATAACGTATAACGTATAACGTATAACGACTAACGTAGAACGTATAACGCATAACGTATAACGTACAACGTATAACGTATAACGTATAACGTATAACGTATAACGTATAACGTATAACGTATAACGTATAACGTATAACGTATAACGTATAACGTATAACGTATAACGTATAACGTATAACGTATAACGTATAACGTATAACGTATAACGTATAACGTATAACGTATAACGTATAACGTATAACGTATAACGTATAACGTATAACGACTAACGTAGAACGTATAACGCATAACGTATAACGTACAACGTATAACGTATAACGTATAACGTATAACGTATAACGTATACCGTATAACGTATAACGTATAACGTATAACGTATAACGTATAACGTATAACGTATAACGTATAACGTATAACGTATAACGTATAACGTATAACGTATAACGTATAACGTATAACGTATAACGTATAACGTATAACGTATAACGTATAACGTATAACGTATAACGTATAACGTATAACGTATAACGTATAACGTATAACGTATAACGTATAACGTATAACGTATAACGTATAACGTATAACGTATAACGTATAACGTATAACGTATAACGTATAACGTATAACGTATAAATTCTAACGCATAACGTATAACGTATAACGTATAACGTATAACGTATAACGTATAACGTATAACGTATAACGTATAACGTATAACGCATAACGTATAACGTACAACGTATAACGTATAACGTATAACGTATAACGTATAACGTATAACGTATAACGTATAACGTATAACGTATAACGTATAACGTATAACGTATAACGTATAACGTATAACGTATAACGTATAACGTATAACGTATAACGTATAACGTATAACGTATAACGTATAACGTATAACGTATAACGTATAACGTATAACGTATAACGTATAACGTATAACGTATAA
This sequence comes from Ptiloglossa arizonensis, assembly GCF_051014685.1. NCBI lineage: Eukaryota > Metazoa > Arthropoda > Insecta > Hymenoptera > Colletidae > Ptiloglossa > Ptiloglossa arizonensis. The sequence goes on from NW_027479799.1 coordinate 31,270, forward strand.
ATTCTAACGCATAACGTATAACGTATAACGCATAACGTATAACGCATAACGTATAACGTATAACGTATAACGTATAACGTATAACGTATAACGTATAACGTATAACGTATAACGTATAACGTATAACGTATAACGTATAACGTATAACGTATAACGTATAACGTATAACGTATAACGTATAACGTATAACGTATAACGTATAACGTATAACGTATAACGTATAACGTATAACGTATAACGTATAACGTATAACGTATAACGTATAACGTATAACGTATAACGTATAAATTCTAACGCATAACGTATAACGTATAACGTATAACGTATAACGTATAACGTATAACGTATAACGTATAACGTATAACGTATAACGTATAACGTATAACGTATAACGTATAACGTATAACGTATAACGTATAACGTATAACGTATAACGTATAACGTATAACGTATAACGTATAACGTATAACGTATAACGTATAACGTATAACGTATAACGTATAACGTATAACGTATAACGTATAACGTATAACGTATAACGTATAACGTATAACGTATAACGTATAACGTATAACGTATAACGTATAACGTATAACGTATAACGTATAACGTATAACGTATAACGTATAACGTATAACGTATAACGTATAACGTATAACGTATAACGTATAACGTATAACGTATAACGTATAACGTATAACGTATAACGTATAACGTATAACGTATAACGTATAACGTATAACGTATAACGTATAACGTATAACGTATAACGTGTAACGTATAACGTATAACGTATAACGTATAACGTATAACGTATAACGTGTAACGTATAACGTGTAACGTATAACGTATAGCGTATAACGTATAACGTATAACGTATAACGTATAACGTATAACGTATAACGTATAACGTATAACGTATAACGTATAACGTATAACGTATAACGTATAACGTATAACGTAAAACGTATAACGTAGAACGTATAACGTATAACGTGTAACGTATAACGTATAACGTGTAACGTCTAACGTATAACGTATAACGTATAACGTATAACGTATAACGTATAACGTATAACGTATAACGTATAACGTATAACGTATAACGTATAACGTATAACGTATAACGTATAACGTATAACGTATAACGTATAACGTATAACGTATAACGTATAACGTATAACGTATAACGTATAACGTATAACGTATAACGTATAACGTAGAACGTATAACGTAGAACGTATAACGTAAAACGTAGAACGTAGAACGTATAACGTATAACGTGTAACGTATAACGTATAACGTATAACGTCTAACGTATAACGTATAACGTGTAACGTATAACGTATAACGTATAACGTATAACGTATAACGTATAACGTATAACGTATAACGTGTAACGTATAACGTATAACGTATAACGTATAACGTATAACGTATAACGTATAACGTATAACGTATAACGTATAACGTATAACGTATAACGTATAACGTATAACGTATAACGTAGAACGTATAACGTAGAACGTATAACGTAAAACGTATAACGTAGAACGTATAACGTATAACGTGTAACGTATAACGTATAACGTGTAACGTCTAACGTATAACGTATAACGTATAACGTATAACGTATAACGTATAACGTATAACGTATAACGTATAACGTATAACGTATAACTTGTAACGTATAACGTATAACGTATAACGTATATCGTAAAACGTATAACGCATAACGTATAACGCATAACGTATAACGTATAACGTATAACGTATAAATTCTAACGCATAACGTATAACGTATACCGTATAACGTATAACGTATAACGTATAACGTATAACGTATAACGTATAACGTATAACGTATAACGTATAACGTATAACGTATAACGTATAACGTATAACGTATAACGTATAACGTATAACGTATAACGTATAAATTCTAACGCATAACGTATAACGTATAACGTATAAATTCTAACGCATAACGTATAACGTATATCGTATAACGTATAACGTATAACGTATAACGTATAACGTATAACGTATAACGTATAACGTATAACGTATAACGTATAACGTATAACGTATAACGTATAACGTATAACGTATAACGTATAACGTATAACGTATAACGTATAACGTACAACGTATAACGTACAACGTATAACGTACAACGTATAACGTATAACGTATAACGTATAACGTATAACGTATAACGTATAACGTATAACGTATAACGTATAACGTATAACGTATAACGTATAACGTATAACGTATAACGTATAACGTATAACGTATAACGTATAACGTATAACGTATAACGTATAACGTATAACGTATAACGTATAAAGTATAACGTATAACGTATAACGTATAACGTCTAACGTATAACCCATAACGTATAACGTACAACGTATAACATATAACGTATGACGTATCACGTATAAGGTATGACCTATAACGTATAACGTATAACGTATATCCTGTAACGCATAACGTATATCCTATAACGCATAACGCGTAGCGTATAACGTGTAACGTATAACGTATAACGTATAACGTATAACGTATAACGTATAACGTATAACGTATAACGACTAACGTAGAACGTATAACGCATAACGTATAACGTACAACGTATAACGTATAACGTATAACGTATAACGTATAACGTATAACGTATAACGTATAACGTATAACGTATAACGTATAACGTATAACGTATAACGTATAACGTATAACGTATAACGTATAACGTATAACGTATAACGTATAACGTATAACGTATAACGTATAACGTATAACGTATAACGTATAACGTATAACGTATAACGTATAACGTATAACGTATAAATTCTAACGCATAACGTATAACGTATAACGCATAACGTATAACGCATAACGTATAACGTATAACGTATAACGTATAACGTATAACGTATAACGTATAACGTATAACGTATAACGTATAACGTATAACGTATAACGTATAACGTATAACGTATAACGTATAACGTATAACGTATAACGTATAACGTATAACGTATAACGTATAACGTATAACGTATAACGTATAACGTATAACGTATAACGTATAACGTATAACGTATAACGTATAACGTATAACGTATAACGTATAAATTCTAACGCATAACGTATAACGTATAACGTATAACGTATAACGTATAACGTATAACGTATAACGTATAACGTATAACGTATAACGTATAACGTATAACGTATAACGTATAACGTATAACGTATAACGTATAACGTATAACGTATAACGTATAACGTATAACGTATAACGTATAACGTATAACGTATAACGTATAACGTATAACGTATAACGTATAACGTATAACGTATAACGTATAACGTATAACGTATAACGTATAACGTATAACGTATAACGTATAACGTATAACGTATAACGTATAACGTATAACGTATAACGTATAACGTATAACGTATAACGTATAACGTATAACGTATAACGTATAACGTATAACGTATAACGTATAACGTATAACGTATAACGTATAACGTATAACGTATAACGTATAACGTATAACGTATAACGTATAACGTATAACGTATAACGTATAACGTGTAACGTATAACGTATAACGTATAACGTATAACGTATAACGTATAACGTGTAACGTATAACGTGTAACGTATAACGTATAGCGTATAACGTATAACGTATAACGTATAACGTATAACGTATAACGTATAACGTATAACGTATAACGTATAACGTATAACGTATAACGTATAACGTATAACGTATAACGTAAAACGTATAACGTAGAACGTATAACGTATAACGTGTAACGTATAACGTATAACGTGTAACGTCTAACGTATAACGTATAACGTATAACGTATAACGTATAACGTATAACGTATAACGTATAACGTATAACGTATAACGTGTAACGTATAACGTATAACGTATAACGTATAACGTGTAACGTATAACGTGTAACGTATAACGTGTAACGTATAACGTATAACGTATAACGTATAACGTATAACGTATAACGTATAACGTATAACGTATAACGTATAACGTATAACGTATAACGTATAACGTATAACGTATAACGTATAACGTATAACGTATAACGTATAACGTATAACGTATAACGTATAACGTATAACGTATAAAGTATAACGTATAACGTATAACGTATAACGTCTAACGTATAACCCATAACGTATACCGTACAACGTATAACATATAACGTATGACGTATCACGTATAAGGTATGACCTATAACGTATAACGTATAACGTATATCCTGTAACGCATAACGTATATCCTATAACGCATAACGCGTAGCGTATAACGTGTAACGTATAACGTATAACGTATAACGTATACCGTATAACGTATAACGTATAACGTATAACCTATAACGTATAACGTATAACGTATAACGTATAACGTATAACGTATAACGTATAACGTATAACGTATAACGTATAACGTATAACGCATAACGTATAACGTTTAACGTATAACGTATAACGTATAACGCATAACGTATAACGTATAACGTATAACATATAACGTATGACGTATCACGTATAAGGTATGACCTATAACGTATAACGTATAACGTATAACGCGAAACGTATAACGTAGAACGTATAACGTATAACGTATAATGTATAACGTATAACGTCTAACGTATAACGTATAACGTATAACGTATAACGTATAACATATAACATATAACGTATGACGTATAACGTATAACGTATAACGTATAACGTATAACGTATAACGTATAACGTATAACGTATAACGTATAACGTGTAACGTATAACGTATAACGTATAATGTATAACGTATAACGTATAACGTATAACGACTAACGTAGAACGTATAACGTATAACGTATAACGTATAACGTATAACGTATAACGTATAACGTATAACGTATAACGTATAACGTATAACGTATAACGTATAACGTATAACGTATAACGTATAACGTATAACGTATAACGTATAACGTATAACGTATAACGTATAACGTATAACGTATAACGTATAACGAATAACGTATAACGTATAACGTATAACGTATAACGTATAACGTATAACGTATAACGTATAACGTATAACGTATAACGTATAACGTATAACGTATAACGTATAACGTATAACGTATAACGTATAACGTATAACGTATAACGTATAACGTATAACGTGTAACGTATAACGTGTAACGTATAACGTATAACGTATAACGTATAACGTATAACGTATAACGTATAACGTATAACGTATAACGTGTAACGTATAACGTATAACGTATAACGTATAACGTATAACGTATAACGTATAACGTATAACGTATAACGTATAACGTATAACGTATAACGTATAACGTATAACGTATAACGTATAACGTATAACGTATAACGTATAACGTATAACGTAGAACGTATAACGTAGAACGTATAACGTAAAACGTATAACGTAGAACGTATAACGTATAACGTGTAACGTATAACGTATAACGTATAACGTCTAATGTATAACGTCTAACGTATAACGTATAACGTATAACGTATAACGTATAACGTATAACGTATAACGTATAACGTATAACGTATAACTTGTAACGTATAACGTATAACGTATAACGTATATCGTAAAACGTATAACGCATAACGTATAACGCATAACGTATAACGTATAACGTATAAGGTATAAATTCTAACGCATAACGTATAACGTATAACGTATAACGTATAACGTAAACGTATAACGTATAACGTATAACGTATAACGTATAACGTATAACGTATAACGTATAACGTATAACGTATAACGTATAACGTATAACGTATAACGTATAACGTATAACGTATAACGTATAACGTACAACGTATAACGTATAACGTATAACGTATAAATTCTAACGCATAACGTATAACGTATAACGTATAAATTCTAACGCATAACGTATAACGTATAACGTATAACGTATAACGTATAACGTATAACGTATAACGTATAACGTGTAACGTATAACGTGTAACGTATAACGTATAACGTATAACGTATAACGTATAACGTATAACGTATAACGTATAACGTGTAACGTATAACGTATAACGTATAACGTATAACGTATAACGTATAACGTAGAACGTATAACGTAAAACGTATAACGTAGAACGTATAACGTATAACGTGTAACGTATAACGTGTAACGTATAACGTATAGCGTATAACGTGTAACGTATAACGTATAACGTATAACGTATAACGTATAACGTATAACGTATAACGTATAACGTAAAACGTATAACGTAGAACGTATAACGTATAACGTGTAACGTATAACGTATAACGTGTAACGTCTAACGTATAACGTATAACGTATAACGTATAACGTATAACGTATAACGTATAACGTATAACGTATAACGTATAACGTATAACGTATAACGTATAACGTATAACGTATAACGTATAACGTATAACGTATAACGTATAACGTATAACGTATAACGTATAACGTATAACCTATAACGTAGAACGTATAACGTAGAACGTATAACGTAAAACGTAGAACGTAGAACGTATAACGTATAACGTGTAACGTATAACGTATAACGTATAACGTCTAACGTATAACGTATAACGTGTAACGTATAACGTATAACGTATAACGTATAACGTATAACGTATAACGTATAACGTATAACGTGTAACGTATAACGTATAACGTATAACGTATAACGTATAACGTATAACGTATAACGTATAACGTATAACGTATAACGTATAACGTATAACGTATAACGTATAACGTATAACGTAGAACGTATAACGTAGAACGTATAACGTAAAACGTATAACGTAGAACGTATAACGTATAACGTGTAACGTATAACGTATAACGTGTAACGTCTAACGTATAACGTATAACGTATAACGTATAACGTATAACGTATAACGTATAACGTATAACGTATAACGTATAACGTATAACGTATAACTTGTAACGTATAACGTATAACGTATAACGTATATCGTAAAACGTATAACGCATAACGTATAACGCATAACGTATAACGTATAACGTATAACGTATAAATTCTAACGCATAACGTATAACGTATACCGTATAACGTATAACGTATAACGTATAACGTATACCGTATAACGTATAACGTATAACGTATAACGTATAACGTATAACGTATAACGTATAACGTATAACGTATAACGTATAACGTATAACGTATAACGTATAACGTATAACGTATAACGTATAACGTATAACGTATAAATTCTAACGCATAACGTATAACGTATAACGTATAACGTATAACGTATAACGTATAACGTATAAATTCTAACGCATAACGTATAACGTATAACGTATAAATTCTAACGCATAACGTATAACGTATATCGTATAACGTATAACGTATAACGTATAACGTATAACGTATAACGTATAACGTATAACGTGTAACGTATAACGTATAACGTATAACGTATAACGTATAACGTATAACGTATAACGACTAACGTAGAACGTATAACGTATAACGTATAACGTATAACGTATAACGTATAACGTATAACGTATAACGTATAACGTATAACGTATAACGTATAACGTATAACGTATAACGTATAACGTATAACGTATAACGTATAACGTATAACGTATAACGTATAACGTATAACGTATAACGAATAACGTATAACGTATAACGTATAACGTATAACGTATAACGTATAACGTATAACGTATAACGTATAACGTATAACGTATAACGTATAACGTATAACGTATAACGTATAACGTATAACGTATAACGTATAACGTATAACGTATAACGTATAACGTGTAACGTATAACGTGTAACGTATAACGTATAACGTATAACGTATAACGTATAACGTATAACGTATAACGTATAACGTATAACGTGTAACGTATAACGTATAACGTATAACGTATAACGTATAACGTATAACGTATAACGTATAACGTATAACGTATAACGTATAACGTATAACGTATAACGTATAACGTATAACGTATAACGTATAACGTATAACGTATAACGTATAACGTAGAACGTATAACGTAGAACGTATAACGTAAAACGTATAACGTAGAACGTATAACGTATAACGTGTAACGTATAACGTATAACGTATAACGTCTAATGTATAACGTCTAACGTATAACGTATAACGTATAACGTATAACGTATAACGTATAACGTATAACGTATAACGTATAACGTATAACTTGTAACGTATAACGTATAACGTATAACGTATATCGTAAAACGTATAACGCATAACGTATAACGCATAACGTATAACGTATAACGTATAAGGTATAAATTCTAACGCATAACGTATAACGTATAACGTATAACGTATAACGTAAACGTATAACGTATAACGTATAACGTATAACGTATAACGTATAACGTATAACGTATAACGTATAACGTATAACGTATAACGTATAACGTATAACGTATAACGTATAACGTATAACGTATAACGTACAACGTATAACGTATAACGTATAACGTATAAATTCTAACGCATAACGTATAACGTATAACGTATAAATTCTAACGCATAACGTATAACGTATAACGTATAACGTATAACGTATAACGTATAACGTATAACGTATAACGTGTAACGTATAACGTGTAACGTATAACGTATAACGTATAACGTATAACGTATAACGTATAACGTATAACGTATAACGTGTAACGTATAACGTATAACGTATAACGTATAACGTATAACGTATAACGTAGAACGTATAACGTAAAACGTATAACGTAGAACGTATAACGTATAACGTGTAACGTATAACGTGTAACGTATAACGTATAGCGTATAACGTGTAACGTATAACGTATAACGTATAACGTATAACGTATAACGTATAACGTATAACGTATAACGTAAAACGTATAACGTAGAACGTATAACGTATAACGTGTAACGTATAACGTATAACGTGTAACGTCTAACGTATAACGTATAACGTATAACGTATAACGTATAACGTATAACGTATAACGTATAACGTATAACGTATAACGTATAACGTATAACGTATAACGTATAACGTATAACGTATAACGTAGAACGTATAACGTAGAACGTATAACGTAAAACGTATAACGTAGAACGTATAACGTATAACGTGTAACGTATAACGTATAACGTGTAACGTCTAACGTATAACGTATAACGTATAACGTATAACGTATAACGTATAACGTATAACGTATAACGTATAACGTATAACGTATAACGTATAACTTGTAACGTATAACGTATAACGTATAACGTATATCGTAAAACGTATAACGCATAACGTATAACGCATAACGTATAACGTATAACGTATAACGTATAAATTCTAACGCATAACGTATAACGTATACCGTATAACGTATAACGTATAACGTATAACGTATACCGTATAACGTATAACGTATAACGTATAACGTATAACGTATAACGTATAACGTATAACGTATAACGTATAACGTATAACGTATAACGTATAACGTATAACGTATAACGTATAACGTATAACGTATAACGTATAACGTATAAATTCTAACGCATAACGTATAACGTATAACGTATAACGTATAACGTATAACGTATAACGTATAAATTCTAACGCATAACGTATAACGTATAACGTATAAATTCTAACGCATAACGTATAACGTATATCGTATAACGTATAACGTATAACGTATAACGTATAACGTATAACGTATAACGTATAACGTATAACGTATAACGTATAACGTATAACGTAGAACGTATAACGTAGAACGTATAACGTAAAACGTATAACGTAGAACGTATAACGTATAACGTGTAACGTATAACGTATAACGTGTAACGTCTAACGTATAACGTATAACGTATAACGTATAACGTATAACGTATAACGTATAACTTGTAACGTATAACGTATAACGTATAACGTATATCGTAAAACGTATAACGCATAACGTATAACGCATAACGTATAACGTATAACGTATAACGTATAAATTCTAACGCATAACGTATAACGTATACCGTATAACGTATAACGTATAACGTATAACGTATAACGTATAACGTATAACGTATAACGTATAACGTATAACGTATAACGTATAACGTATAACGTATAACGTATAACGTATAACGTATAACGTATAACGTATAACGTATAAATTCTAACGCATAACGTATAACGTATAACGTATAAATTCTAACGCATAACGTATAACGTATATCGTATAACGTATAACGTATAACGTATAACGTATAACGTATAACGTATAACGTATAACGTATAACGTATAACGTATAACGTATAACGTATAACGTATAACGTATAACGTATAACGTATAACGTATAACGTATAACGTATAACGTATAACGTATAACGTATAACGTATAACGTATAACGTATAACGTATAACGTATAACGTATAACGTATAACGTATAACGTATAACGTATAACGTATAACGTATAACGTATAACGTATAACGTATAACGTATAACGTATAACGTATAACGTATAACGTATAACGTATAACGTATAACGTATAACGTATAACGTATAACGTATAACGTGTTACGTATAACGTATAACGTATAACGTATAACGTATAACGTATAACGTGTAACGTATAACGTGTAACGTATAACGTATAGCGTATAACGTATAACGTATAACGTATAACGTATAACGTATAACGTATAACGTATAACGTATAACGTATAACGTATAACGTATAACGTATAACGTATAACGTATAACGTAAAACGTATAACGTAGAACGTATAACGTATAACGTGTAACGTATAACGTATAACGTGTAACGTCTAACGTATAACGTATAACGTATAACGTATAACGTATAACGTATAACGTATAACGTATAACGTATAACGTATAACGTATAACGTATAACGTATAACGTATAACGTATAACGTATAACGTATAACGTATAACGTATAACGTATAACGTATAACGTATAACGTATAACGTATAACGTATAACGTAGAACGTATAACGTAGAACGTATAACGTAAAACGTAGAACGTAGAACGTATAACGTATAACGTGTAACGTATAACGTATAACGTATAACGTCTAACGTATAACGTATAACGTGTAACGTATAACGTATAACGTATAACGTATAACGTATAACGTATAACGTATAACGTATAACGTATAACGTGTAACGTATAACGTATAACGTATAACGTATAACGTATAACGTATAACGTATAACGTATAACGTATAACGTATAACGTATAACGTATAACGTATAACGTATAACGTATAACGTAGAACGTATAACGTAGAACGTATAACGTAAAACGTATAACGTAGAACGTATAACGTATAACGTGTAACGTATAACGTATAACGTGTAACGTCTAACGTATAACGTATAACGTATAACGTATAACGTATAACGTATAACGTATAACGTATAACGTATAACGTATAACGTATAACTTGTAACGTATAACGTATAACGTATAACGTATATCGTAAAACGTATAACGCATAACGTATAACGCATAACGTATAACGTATAACGTATAACGTATAACGTATAAATTCTAACGCATAACGTATAACGTATACCGTATAACGTATAACGTATAACGTATAACGTATAACGTATAACGTATAACGTATAACGTATAACGTATAACGTATAACGTATAACGTATAACGTATAACGTATAACGTATAACGTATAACGTATAACGTATAAATTCTAACGCATAACGTATAACGTATAACGTATAAATTCTAACGCATAACGTATAACGTATATCGTATAACGTATAACGTATAACGTATAACGTATAACGTATAACGTATAACGTATAACGTATAACGTATAACGTATAACGTATAACGTATAACGTATAACGTATAACGTATAACGTATAACGTATAACGTATAACGTATAACGTATAACGTATAACGTATAACGTATAACGTATAACGTATAACGTATAACGTATAACGTATAACGTGTAACGTATAACGTATAACGTATAACGTATAACGTGTAACGTATAACGTGTAACGTATAACGTGTAACGTATAACGTATAACGTATAACGTATAACGTATAACGTATAACGTATAACGTATAACGTATAACGTATAACGTATAACGTATAACGTATAACGTATAACGTATAACGTATAACGTATAACGTATAACGTATAACGTATAACGTATAAAGTATAACGTATAACGTATAACGTATAACGTCTAACGTATAACCCATAACGTATACCGTACAACGTATAACATATAACGTATGACGTATCACGTATAAGGTATGACCTATAACGTATAACGTATAACGTATATCCTGTAACGCATAACGTATATCCTATAACGCATAACGCGTAGCGTATAACGTGTAACGTATAACGTATAACGTATAACGTATACCGTATAACGTATAACGTATAACGTATAACCTATAACGTATAACGTATAACGTATAACGTATAACGTATAACGTATAACGTATAACGTATAACGTATAACGTATAACGTATAACGCATAACGTATAACGTTTAACGTATAACGTATAACGTATAACGCATAACGTATAACGTATAACGTATAACATATAACGTATGACGTATCACGTATAAGGTATGACCTATAACGTATAACGTATAACGTATAACGCGAAACGTATAACGTAGAACGTATAACGTATAACGTATAATGTATAACGTATAACGTCTAACGTATAACGTATAACGTATAACGTATAACGTATAACATATAACATATAACGTATGACGTATAACGTATAACGTATAACGTATAACGTATAACGTATAACGTATAACGTATAACGTATAACGTATAACGTGTAACGTATAACGTATAACGTATAATGTATAACGTATAACGTATAACGTATAACGACTAACGTAGAACGTATAACGTATAACGTATAACGTATAACGTATAACGTATAACGTATAACGTATAACGTATAACGTATAACGTATAACGTATAACGTATAACGTATAACGTATAACGTATAACGTATAACGTATAACGTATAACGTATAACGTATAACGTATAACGTATAAATTCTAACGCATAACGTATAACGTATAACGTATAACGTATAACGTATAACGTATAACGTATAACGTATAACGTATAACGTATAACGTATAACGTATAACGTATAACGTATAACGTATAACGTATAACGAATAACGTATAACGTATAACGTATAACGTATAACGTATAACGTATAACGTATAACGTATAACGTATAACGTATAACGTATAACGTATAACGTATAACGTATAACGTATAACGTATAACGTATAACGTATAACGTATAACGTATAACGTATAACGTGTAACGTATAACGTGTAACGTATAACGTATAACGTATAACGTGTAACGTATAACGTATAACGTATAACGTATAACGTATAACGTATAACGTATAACGTATAACGTGTAACGTATAACGTATAACGTATAACGTATAACGTATAACGTATAACGTATAACGTATAACGTATAACGTATAACGTATAACGTATAACGTATAACGTATAACGTATAACGTATAACGTATAACGTATAACGTATAACGTATAACGTATAACGTATAACGTAGAACGTATAACGTAGAACGTATAACGTAAAACGTATAACGTAGAACGTATAACGTATAACGTGTAACGTATAACGTATAACGTATAACGTCTAATGTATAACGTCTAACGTATAACGTATAACGTATAACGTATAACGTATAACGTATAACGTATAACGTATAACGTATAACGTATAACTTGTAACGTATAACGTATAACGTATAACGTATATCGTAAAACGTATAACGCATAACGTATAACGCATAACGTATAACGTATAACGTATAAGGTATAAATTCTAACGCATAACGTATAACGTATAACGTATAACGTATAACGTAAACGTATAACGTATAACGTATAACGTATAACGTATAACGTATAACGTATAACGTATAACGTATAACGTATAACGTATAACGTATAACGTATAACGTATAACGTATAACGTATAACGTATAACGTACAACGTATAACGTATAACGTATAACGTATAAATTCTAACGCATAACGTATAACGTATAACGTATAAATTCTAACGCATAACGTATAACGTATAACGTATAACGTATAACGTATAACGTATAACGTATAACGTATAACGTGTAACGTATAACGTGTAACGTATAACGTATAACGTATAACGTATAACGTATAACGTATAACGTATAACGTATAACGTGTAACGTATAACGTATAACGTATAACGTATAACGTATAACGTATAACGTAGAACGTATAACGTAAAACGTATAACGTAGAACGTATAACGTATAACGTGTAACGTATAACGTGTAACGTATAACGTATAGCGTATAACGTGTAACGTATAACGTATAACGTATAACGTATAACGTATAACGTATAACGTATAACGTATAACGTAAAACGTATAACGTAGAACGTATAACGTATAACGTGTAACGTATAACGTATAACGTGTAACGTCTAGCGTATAACGTATAACGTATAACGTATAACGTATAACGTATAACGTATAACGTATAACGTATAACGTATAACGTATAACGTATAACGTATAACGTATAACGTATAACGTATAACGTATAACGTATAACGTATAACGTATAACGTATAACGTATAACGTATAACCTATAACGTAGAACGTATAACGTAGAACGTATAACGTAAAACGTAGAACGTAGAACGTATAACGTATAACGTGTAACGTATAACGTATAACGTATAACGTCTAACGTATAACGTATAACGTGTAACGTATAACGTATAACGTATAACGTATAACGTATAACGTATAACGTATAACGTATAACGTGTAACGTATAACGTATAACGTATAACGTATAACGTATAACGTATAACGTATAACGTATAACGTATAACGTATAACGTATAACGTATAACGTATAACGTATAACGTATAACGTAGAACGTATAACGTAGAACGTATAACGTAAAACGTATAACGTAGAACGTATAACGTATAACGTGTAACGTATAACGTATAACGTGTAACGTCTAACGTATAACGTATAACGTATAACGTATAACGTATAACGTATAACGTATAACGTATAACGTATAACGTATAACGTATAACTTGTAACGTATAACGTATAACGTATAACGTATATCGTAAAACGTATAACGCATAACGTATAACGCATAACGTATAACGTATAACGTATAACGTATAAATTCTAACGCATAACGTATAACGTATACCGTATAACGTATAACGTATAACGTATAACGTATACCGTATAACGTATAACGTATAACGTATAACGTATAACGTATAACGTATAACGTATAACGTATAACGTATAACGTATAACGTATAACGTATAACGTATAACGTATAACGTATAACGTATAACGTATAACGTATAAATTCTAACGCATAACGTATAACGTATAACGTATAACGTATAAATTCTAACGCATAACGTATAACGTATAACGTATAAAGTATAACGTATATCGTATAACGTATAACGTATAACGTATAACGTATAACGTATAACGTATAACGTATAACGTATAACGTATAACGTATAACGTATAACGTAGAACGTATAACGTAGAACGTATAACGTAAAACGTATAACGTAGAACGTATAACGTATAACGTGTAACGTATAACGTATAACGTGTAACGTCTAACGTATAACGTATAACGTATAACGTATAACGTATAACGTATAACGTATAACGTATAACGTATAACGTATAACGTATAACTTGTAACGTATAACGTATAACGTATAACGTATATCGTAAAACGTATAACGCATAACGTATAACGCATAACGTATAACGTATAACGTATAACGTATAAATTCTAACGCATAACGTATAACGTATACCGTATAACGTATAACGTATAACGTATAACGTATAACGTATAACGTATAACGTATAACGTATAACGTATAACGTATAACGTATAACGTATAACGTATAACGTATAACGTATAACGTATAACGTATAACGTATAAATTCTAACGCATAACGTATAACGTATAACGTATAAATTCTAACGCATAACGTATAACGTATATCGTATAACGTATAACGTATAACGTATAACGTATAACGTATAACGTATAACGTATAACGTATAACGTATAACGTATAACGTATAACGTATAACGTATAACGTATAACGTATAACGTATAACGTATAACGTATAACGTATAACGTATAACGTATAACGTATAACGTATAACGTATAACGTATAACGTATAACGTATAACGTATAACGTATAACGTGTAACGTATAACGTATAACGTATAACGTATAACGTGTAACGTATAACGTGTAACGTATAACGTGTAACGTATAACGTATAACGTATAACGTATAACGTATAACGTATAACGTATAACGTATAACGTATAACGTATAACGTATAACGTATAACGTATAACGGATAACGTATAACGTATAACGTATAACGTATAACGTATAACGTATAACGTATAAAGTATAACGTATAACGTATAACGTATAACGTCTAACGTATAACCCATAACGTATAACGTACAACGTATAACATATAACGTATGACGTATCACGTATAAGGTATGACCTATAACGTATAACGTATAACGTATATCCTGTAACGCATAACGTATATCCTATAACGCATAACGCGTAGCGTATAACGTGTAACGTATAACGTATAACGTATAACGTATACCGTATAACGTATAACGTATAACGTATAACCTATAACGTATAACGTATAACGTATAACGTATAACGTATAACGTATAACGTATAACGTATAACGTATAACGTATAACGTATAACGCATAACGTATAACGTTTAACGTATAACGTATAACGTATAACGCATAACGTATAACGTATAACGTATAACATATAACGTATGACGTATCACGTATAAGGTATGACCTATAACGTATAACGTATAACGTATAACGCGAAACGTATAACGTAGAACGTATAACGTATAACGTATAATGTATAACGTATAACGTCTAACGTATAACGTATAACGTATAACGTATAACGTATAACATATAACATATAACGTATGACGTATAACGTATAACGTATAACGTATAACGTATAACGTATAACGTATAACGTATAACGTATAACGTATAACGTGTAACGTATAACGTATAACGTATAATGTATAACGTATAACGTATAACGTGTAACGACTAACGTAGAACGTATAACGTATAACGTATAACGTATAACGTATAACGTATAACGTATAACGTATAACGTATAACGTATAACGTATAACGTATAACGTATAACGTATGACGTATAACGTATAACGTATAACGTATAACGTATAACGTATAACGTATAAATTCTAACGCATAACGTATAACGTATAACGTATAACGTATAACGTATAACGTATAACGTATAACGTATAACGTATAACGTATAACGTATAACGTATAACGTATAACGTATAACGTATAACGTATAACGTATAACGAATAACGTATAACGTATAACGTATAACGTATAACGTATAACGTATAACGTATAACGTATAACGTATAACGTATAACGTATAACGTATAACGTATAACGTATAACGTATAACGTATAACGTATAACGTATAACGTATAACGTATAACGTATAACGTATAACGTATAACGTATAACGTGTAACGTATAACGTGTAACGTATAACGTATAACGTATAACGTATAACGTATAACGTATAACGTATAACGTATAACGTGTAACGTATAACGTATAACGTATAACGTATAACGTATAACGTATAACGTATAACGTATAACGTATAACGTATAACGTATAACGTATAACGTATAACGTATAACGTATAACGTATAACGTATAACGTATAACGTAGAACGTATAACGTAGAACGTATAACGTAAAACGTATAACGTAGAACGTATAACGTATAACGTGTAACGTATAACGTATAACGTATAACGTCTAATGTATAACGTCTAACGTATAACGTATAACGTATAACGTATAACGTATAACGTATAACGTATAACGTATAACGTATAACGTATAACGTATAACTTGTAACGTATAACGTATAACGTATAACGTATATCGTAAAACGTATAACGCATAACGTATAACGCATAACGTATAACGTATAACGTATAAGGTATAAATTCTAACGCATAACGTATAACGTATAACGTATAACGTATAACGTAAACGTATAACGTATAACGTATAACGTATAACGTATAACGTATAACGTATAACGTATAACGTATAACGTATAACGTATAACGTATAACGTATAACGTATAACGTATAACGTATAACGTATAACGTATAACGTACAACGTATAACGTATAACGTATAACGTATAAATTCTAACGCATAACGTATAACGTATAACGTATAAATTCTAACGCATAACGTATAACGTATAACGTATAACGTATAACGTATAACGTATAACGTATAACGTATAACGTATAACGTATAACGTGTAACGTATAACGTATAACGTATAACGTATAACGTATAACGTATAACGTATAACGTATAACGTATAACGTATAACGTATAACGTATAACGTATAACGTATAACGTATAACGTATAACGTATAACGTATAACGTATAACGTGTAACGTATAACGTGTAACGTATAACGTATAACGTATAACGTATAACGTATAACGTATAACGTGTAACGTGTAACGTATAACGTATAACGTATAACGTATAACGTATAACGTATAACGTATAACGTATAACGTATAACGTATAACGTATAACGTATAACGTATAACGTATAACGTATAACGTATAACGTATAACGTATAACGTATAACTTATAACGTATAACGTATAACGTATAACGTATAACGTATAACGTATAACGTATAACGTATAAATTCTAACGCATAACGTATAACGTATAACGTATAACGTATAACGTATAACGTATAACGTATATCGTATAACGTATATCGTATAACGTATAACGTATAACGTATAACGTATAACGTATAACGTATAACGTATAACGTATAACGTATAACGTATAACGTATAACGAATAATGTATAACGTATAACGACTGACGTAGAACGTATAACGCATAACGTATAACGTATAACGTGTAACGTATAACGTATAACGTATAACGTATAACGTATAACGTATAACGTATAACGTATAACGTATAACGTGTAACGTATAACGTATAACGTATAACGTATAACGTATAACGTATAACGTATAACGTATAACGTATAACGTATAACGTATAACGTATAACGTATAACGTATAACGTATAACGTATAACGTATAACGTATAACGTATAACGTATAACGTATAACGTATAACGTATAACGTATAACGTATAACGTATAACGTATAACGTATAACGTATAACGTATAACGTATAACGTCTAACGTATAACCCATAACGTATAACGTACAACGTATAACATATAACGTATGACGTATCACGTATAAGGTATGACCTATAACGTATAACGTATAACGTATATCCTGTAACGCATAACGTATATCCTATAACGCATAACGCGTAGCGTATAACGTGTAACGTATAACGTAGAACGTATAACGTATAACGTGTAACGTATAACGTATAACGTATAACGTCTAATGTATAACGTCTAACGTATAACGTATAACGTATAACGTATAACGTATAACGTATAACGTATAACGTATAACGTATAACGTATAACGTATAACTTGTAACGTATAACGTATAACGTATAACGTATAACGTATAACGTAAACGTATAACGTATAACGTATAACGTATAACGTATAACGTATAACGTATAACGTATAACGTATAACGTATAACGTATAACGTACAACGTATAACGTATAACGTATAACGTATAAATTCTAACGCATAACGTATAACGTATAACGTATAAATTCTAACGCATAACGTATAACGTATAACGTATAACGTATAACGTATAACGTATAACGTATAACGTATAACGTATAACGTATAACGTATAACGTATAACGTATAACGTATAACGTATAACGTATAACGTATAACGTATAACGTATAACGTATAACGTATAACGTATAACGTATAACGTATAACGTATAACGTATAACGTGTAACGTATAACGTGTAACGTATAACGTATAACGTATAACGTATAACGTATAACGTATAACGTGTAACGTGTAACGTATAACGTATAACGTATAACGTATAACGTATAACGTATAACGTATAACGTATAACGTACAACGTATAACGTGTAACGTATAACGTATAACATGTAACGTATAACGTAAAACGTATAATGTATAACGTATAACGTGTAACGTATAACGTATAACGTATAACGGATAACGTATAACGTATAACGTATAACGTATAACGTATAACGTATAACGTATATCATATAACGTATAACGTATAACATATAACGTATGACGTATAACGTATAACGTATATCCTATAACGCATAACGTATATCCTATAATGCATAACGCATAGCGTATAACGTATAACGTATAACGTATAACGTATAACGTATAACGTATAACGTATAACGTATAACGTATAACGTATAACGTATAACGTATAACGTATAACGTATAACGTATAACGTATAACGTATAACGTACAACGTATAACGTGTAACGTATAACGTATAACATGTAACGTATAACGTAAAACGTATAATGTATAACGTATAACGTATAACGTATAACGTATAACGTATAACGTATAACGTGTAACGTATAACGTATAACGTATAACGTATAACGTATAACGTATAACGTATAACGTATAACGTATAACGTATAACGTATAACGTATAACGTATAACGTATAACGTATAACGTATAACGTATAACGTATAACGTATAACGTGTAACGTATAACGTGTAACGTATAACGTATAACGTATAACGTATAACGTATAACGTATAACGTGTAACGTGTAACGTATAACGTATAACGTATAACGTATAACGTATAACGTATAACGTATAACGTATAACGTATAACGTATAACGTATAACGTATAACGTATAACGTATAACGTATAACGTATAACGTATAACGTATAACGTATAACTTATAACGTATAACGTATAACGTATAACGTATAACGTATAACGTATAACGTATAACGTATAAATTCTAACGCATAACGTATAACGTATAACGTATAACGTATAACGTATAACGTATAACGTATATCGTATAACGTATATCGTATAACGTATAACGTATAACGTATAACGTATAACGTATAACGTATAACGTATAACGTATAACGTATAACGTATAACGTATAACGAATAATGTATAACGTATAACGACTGACGTAGAACGTATAACGCATAACGTATAACGTATAACGTGTAACGTATAACGTATAACGTATAACGTATAACGTATAACGTATAACGTATAACGTGTAACGTATAACGTGTAACGTATAACGTATAACGTATAACGTATAACGTATAACGTATAACGTATAACGTATAACGTATAACGTATAACGTATAACGTATAACGTATAACGTATAACGTATAACGTATAACGTATAACGTATAACGTATAACGTATAACGTATAACGTATAACGTATAACGTATAACGTATAACGTATAACGTATAACGTATAACGTATAACGTATAACGTCTAACGTATAACCCATAACGTATAACGTACAACGTATAACATATAACGTATGACGTATCACGTATAAGGTATGACCTATAACGTATAACGTATAACGTATATCCTGTAACGCATAACGTATATCCTATAACGCATAACGCGTAGCGTATAACGTGTAACGTATAACGTAGAACGTATAACGTATAACGTGTAACGTATAACGTATAACGTATAACGTCTAATGTATAACGTCTAACGTATAACGTATAACGTATAACGTATAACGTATAACGTATAACGTATAACGTATAACGTATAACGTATAACGTATAACTTGTAACGTATAACGTATAACGTATAACGTATATCGTAAAACGTATAACGCATAACGTATAACGCATAACGTATAACGTATAACGTATAAGGTATAAATTCTAACGCATAACGTATAACGTATAACGTATAACGTATAACGTAAACGTATAACGTATAACGTATAACGTATAACGTATAACGTATAACGTATAACGTATAACGTATAACGTATAACGTATAACGTACAACGTATAACGTATAACGTATAACGTATAAATTCTAACGCATAACGTATAACGTATAACGTATAAATTCTAACGCATAACGTATAACGTATAACGTATAACGTATAACGTATAACGTATAACGTATAACGTATAACGTATAACGTATAACGTATAACGTATAACGTATAACGTATAACGTATAACGTATAACGTATAACGTATAACGTATAACGTATAACGTATAACGTATAACGTATAACGTATAACGTATAACGTATAACGTGTAACGTATAACGTGTAACGTATAACGTATAACGTATAACGTATAACGTATAACGTATAACGTGTAACGTGTAACGTATAACGTATAACGTATAACGTATAACGTATAACGTATAACGTATAACGTATAACGTACAACGTATAACGTGTAACGTATAACGTATAACATGTAACGTATAACGTAAAACGTATAATGTATAACGTATAACGTGTAACGTATAAAGTATAACGTATAACGGATAACGTATAACGTATAACGTATAACGTATAACGTATAACGTATAACGTATAACGTATATCATATAACGTATAACGTATAACATATAACGTATGACGTATAACGTATAACGTATATCCTATAACGCATAACGTATATCCTATAATGCATAACGCATAGCGTATAACGTATAACGTATAACGTATAACGTATAACGTATAACGTATAACGTATAACGTATAACGTATAACGTATAACGTATAACGTATAACGAATAACGTAGAACGTATAACGCATAACGTATAACGTATAACCTATGACGTATGACGTATAACGTATAACGTATAACGTATGACGTATAACGTATAACGTATAACGTATAACGTAAAACGTATAACGTATAACGTATAACATATAACGTGTGACGTATCACGTATAAGGAATGACCTATAACGTATAACGTATAACGTATATCCTATAACGCATAACGTATATCCTATAACGCATAACGCATAGCGTATAACGTGTAACGTATAACGTATAACGTATAACGTATAACGTATAACGTATAACGTATAACGTCTAACGTATAAAGTATAACGTAAAACGTATAACGTGTAACGTATAACGTATAACGTATAACGTATAACGTATAACATATAACGTATAACTTATAACGTATAACGTATAACGTATAACGTACATCGTAAAACGTATAACGCATAACGTATAACGTATAACGTATAACGTATAACGTTTAACCTATGACGTATAACGTATAACGTATAACGTCTAAGGTATAACGTAGAACGTATAACGTACAACGTATAACGTGTAACGTATAACGTATAACATGTAACGTATAACGTAAAACGTATAATGTATAACGTATAACGTGTAACGTATAACGTATAACGTATAACGGATAACGTATAACGTATAACGTATAACGTATAACGTATAACGTATAACGTATATCATATAACGTATAACGTATAACATATAACGTATGACGTATCACGTATAAGGTATGACCTATAACGTATAACGTATAACGTATATCCTATAACGCATAACGTATATCCTATAATGCATAACGCATAGCGTATAACGTATAACGTATAACGTATAACGTATAACGTATAACGTATAACGTATAACGTATAACGTATAACGTATAACGTATATCGTAAAACGTATAACGCATAACGTATAACGTATAGCGTATAACGTATAACGTATAACGTATAACGTATAACGTATAACGTATAACGTCTAACGTATAAAGTATAACGTAAAACGTATAACGTGTAACGTATAACGTATAACGTATAACGAATAACGTAGAACGTATAACGCATAACGTATAACGTATAACGTCTAACGTATAACGCATAACGTATAACGTATAACGTATAACGTATAACGTATAACGTGAAACCGTATAACGTAGAACGTATAACGTATAACGTATAATGTATAACGTATAACGTATAACTTATAAAGTATAACGTATAACGTATAACGTATATCGTATAACGTATAACGTATAACGTCTAACGTATAACGCATAACGTATAACGTATAACGTATAACGTATAACGTATAACGTGAAACGTATAACGTAGAACGTATAACGTATAACGTATAATGTATAACGTATAACGTCTAACGTATAACGTATAACGTATAACGTATAACGTATAACGTATAACATATAACGTATGACGTATCACGTATAAGGTATGACCTATAACGTATAACGTATAACGTATATCCTGCAACGCATAACGTATATCCTATAACGTATAACGTATAACGTATAACGTATAACGTATAACGTATAACGTATAACGCATAACGTATAACGTAGAACGTTTAACGTATAACGTATAACGTATAACGTATAACGTATAACGTATAACGTATAACGTATAACGTATAACGTATAACGTATGACCTATAACGTATAACGTATAACGTATATCCTGTAACGCATAACGTATATCCTATAACGCATAACGCATAGCGTATAACGTATAACGTATAACGTATAACGTATAACGTATAACGTATAACGTATAACGTATAACGTATAACGTATAACGTATAACGTATAACGTATAACCTATAACGTATAACGTATAACGTATAACGTATAACGTATAACGTATAACGTATAACGTATAACGTATAACGTATAACGTATAACGTATAACGTATAACGTATAACGTATAACGTATAACGTATAACGTATAACCTATAACGTATAACGTATAACGTATAACGTATAACGTATAACGTATAACGTATAACGTATAACGTATAACGTATAACGTATAACGTATAACGTATAACGTATAACGTATAACGTATAACGTATAAATTCTAACGCATAACGTATAACGTATAACGTATAACGTATAACGTATAACGTGTAACGTATAACGTATAACGTATAACGTATAACGTATAACGTATAACGTATAACGTATAACGTCTAACGTATAACGCATAACGTATAACGTATAACGTATAACGTATAACGGATAACGTATAACGTGAAACGTATAACGTAGAACGTATAACGTATAACGTATAATGTATAACGTATAACGTCTAACGTATAACGTATAACGTATAACGTATAATGTATAACATATAACGTATGACGTATCACGTATAAGGTATGACCTATAACGTGTAACGTATAACGTATATCCTGCAACGCATAACGTATATCCTATAACGTATAACGTATAACGTATAACGTATAACGTATAACGTATAACGTATAACGTATAACGCATAACGTATTACGTACAACGTATAACGTATAACGTATAACGTATAACGTATAACGTATAACGTATAACGTATAACGTATAACGTATAACGTATAACGTATAACGTATAACGTATAACGTGTAACGTATAACGTATAACGTATAACGTATAACGCATAACGTATTACGTACAACGTATAACGTATAACGTATAACGTATAACCTATAACGTATAAAGTATAACGTATACCGTATAACGTATAACGTCTAACGTATAACGCATAACGTATAACGTATAACGTATAACATATAACGTATGACGTATCACGTATAAGGTATGACCTATAACGTATGACGTATCACGTATAAGGTATGACCTATAACGTATAACGTATAACGTATATCCTGTAACGCATAACGTATATCCTATAACGCATAACGCATAGCGTATAACGTATAACGTATAACGTATAACGTATAACGTATAACGTATAACGTATAACGTATAACGTATAACGTATAACGTATAACGTATAACGTATAACCTATAACGTATAACGTATAACGTATAACGTATAACGTATAACGTATAACGTATAACGTATAACGTATAACGTATAACGTATAACGTATAACGTATAACGTATAACGTATAACGTATAACGTATAAATTCTAAAGCATAACGTATAACGTATAACGTATAACGTATAACGTATAACGTGTAACGTATAACGTATAACGTATAACGTATAACGTATAACGTATAACGTATAACGTATAAGGTATAACGTATAACGTATAACGTATAACGTATAACGTATAACGTATAACGTATAACGACTAACGTAGAACGTATAACGCATAACGTATAACGTACAACGTATAACGTATAACGTATAACGTATAACGTATAATGTAAAACGTATAACGTAGAACGTATAACGTAAAACGTATAACGTAGAACGTATAACGTATAACGTATAACGTATAACGTATAACGTATAACGTCTAACGTATAACGTATAACGTATAACGTATAACGTATATCCTGTAACGCATAACGTATATCCTATAACGCATAACGCATAGCGTATAACGTATAACGTATAACGTATAACGTATAACGTATAACGTATAACGTATAACGTATTACGTATAACGTATAACGTATAACGTATAACGTATAACGTATATCGTATAACGTATAACGTATAACGTATAACGTATAACGTATAACGTATAACGTATAACGTATAACGTATAACGTATAACGTATAACGCATAACGTATAACGTATAACGTATAACGTATAACGTATAACGTATAACGTATAACGTATAACGTATAACGTATAACGTATAACGTATAACGTATAACGTATAACGTATAAATTCTAACGCATAACGTATAACGTATAACGTATAACGTATAACGTATAACGTATAACGTATAACGTATAACGTATAACGTATAACGTATATCGTATAACGTATAACGTATAACGTATAACGTATAACGTATAACGTATAACGTATAACGTATAACGTATAACGTATAACGTATAACGTATAACGTATAACGTATAACGTATAACGTATAACGTATAACGTATAACGTATAACGTATAACGTATAACGTATAACGTATAACGTATAACGTATAACGTATAACGTATAACGTATAACGTATAACGTATAACGTATAACGTATAACGTATAACGTATAACGTATAACGTATAACGTATAACGTATACCGTATAACGTATAACGTATAACGTATAACGTATAACGTATAACGTATAACGTATAACGTATAACGTATAACGTATAACGTATAACGTATAACGTATAACGTACAACGTATAACGTATAACGTTTAACGTATAACGTATAACGTATAACGTATAACGAATAACGTAGAACGTATAACGCATAACGTATAACGTACAACGTATAACGTACAACGTATAACGTATAACGTAAAACGTATAACGTAGAACGTATAACGTATAACGTATAACGTATAACGTCTAACGCATAACGTAGAACGTATAACGTACAACGTATAACGTGTAACGTATAACGTATACCATGTAACGTATAACGTAAAACGTATAACGTATAACGTAAAACGTATAACGTATAACGTATAACGTGTAACGTATAACGTATAACGTATAACGGATAACGTATAACGTATAACCTATGACGTATAACGTATAACGTATAACGTATAACGTATAACGTATAACGTATAACATATAACGTATGACGTATCACGTATAAGGTATGACCTATAACGTATAACGTATAACGTATATCCTGCAACGCATAACGTATATCCTATAACGTATAACGTTTAACGTATAACGTATAACGTATAACGTATAACGTATAACGTATAACGTATAACGTATAACGTATAACGTATAACGTATAACGTATAACGTATAACGTATAACGTATAACGTATAACGTATAACGTATAACGTATAACGTGTAACGTATAACGTATAACGTATAACGTATAACGTATCACGTATAACGTATAACGTATAACGCATAACGTATAACGTATAACGTATAACATATAACGTATGACGTATCACGTATAAGGTATGACCAATAACGTATAACGTATAACGTATATCCTGTAACGCATAATATATAACGTATAACGTATAAAGTATAACGTATAACGTATAACGTATAACGTATAACGTCTAACGTATAACGCATAACGTATAACGCATAACGTATAACATATAACGTATGACGTATCACGTATAAGGTATGACCTATAACGTATAACGTATAACGTATATCCTGTAACGCATAACGTATATCCTATAACGCATAACGCATAGCGTATAACGTATAACGTATAACGTATAACGTATAACGTATAACGTATAACGTATAACGTATAACGTATAACGTATAACGTATAACGTATAACGTATAACGTATAACGTATAACGTATAACGTATAACGTATAACGTCTAACGTATAACGTAGAACGTATAACGTACAACGTATAACGTGTAACGTATAACGTATATCATGTAACGTATAACGTAAAACGTATAACGTATAACGTAAAACGTATAACGTATAACGTATAACGTGTAACGTATAACGTATAACGTATAACGGATAACGTATAACGTATAACCTATGACGTATAACGTATAACGTATAACGTATAACGTATAACGTATAACGTATAACGTATAACGTATAACATATAACGTATGACGTATCACATATAAGGTATGACCTATAACGTATAACGTATAACGTATATCCTGCAACGCATAACGTATATCCTATAACGTATAACGTTTAACGTATAACGTATAACGTATAACGTATAACGTATAACGTATAACGTATAACGTATAACGTATAACGTATAACGTATAACGTATAACGTATAACGTATAACGTATAACGTATAACGTATAACGTATATCGTGTAACGTATAACGTGTAACGTATAACGTATAACGTATAACGTATAACGTATAACGTATAACGTATAACGTATAACGTATAACGTATAACGTATAACGTATAACGTATAACGTATAACGTATATCGTATAACGTATAACGTATAACGTATAACGTATAACGTATAAATTCTAACGCATATCGTATAACGTATAACGTATAACGTATAACGTATAACGTATAACGTATAACGTATAACGTATAACGTATAACGTATAACGTATAAATTCTAAAGCATAACGTATAACGTATAACGTATAACGTATAACGTATAACGTGTAACGTATAACGTATAACGTATAACGTATAACGTATAACGTATAACGTATAACGTATAAGGTATAACGTATAACGTATAACGTATAACGTATAACGTATAACGTATAACGTATAACGACTAACGTAGAACGTATAACGCATAACGTATAACGTACAACGTATAACGTATAACGTATAACGTATAACGTATAATGTAAAACGTATAACGTAGAACGTATAACGTAAAACGTATAACGTAGAACGTATAACGTATAACGTATAACGTATAACGTATAACGTATAACGTCTAACGTATAACGTATAACGTATAACGTATAACGTATATCCTGTAACGCATAACGTATATCCTATAACGCATAACGCATAGCGTATAACGTATAACGTATAACGTATAACGTATAACGTATAACGTATAACGTATAACGTATTACGTATAACGTATAACGTATAACGTATAACGTATAACGTATATCGTATAACGTATAACGTATAACGTATAACGTATAACGTATAACGTATAACGTATAACGTATAACGTATAACGTATAACGTATAACGCATAACGTATAACGTATAACGTATAACGTATAACGTATAACGTATAACGTATAACGTATAACGTATAACGTATAACGTATAACGTATAACGTATAACGTATAACGTATAACGTATAACGTATAAATTCTAACGCATAACGTATAACGTATAACGTATAACGTATAACGTATAACGTATAACGTATAACGTATAACGTATAACGTATAACGTATATCGTATAACGTATAACGTATAACGTATAACGTATAACGTATAACGTATAACGTATAACGTATAACGTATAACGTATAACGTATAACGTATAACGTATAACGTATAACGTATAACGTATAACGTATAACGTATAACGTATAACGTATAACGTATAACGTATAACGTATAACGTATAACGTATAACGTATAACGTATAACGTATAACGTATAACGTATAACGTATAACGTATAACGTATAACGTATAACGTATAACGTATAACGTATAACGTATAACGTATACCGTATAACGTATAACGTATAACGTATAACGTATAACGTATAACGTATAACGTATAACGTATAACGTATAACGTATAACGTATAACGTATAACGTATAACGTACAACGTATAACGTATAACGTTTAACGTATAACGTATAACGTATAACGTATAACGAATAACGTAGAACGTATAACGCATAACGTATAACGTACAACGTATAACGTACAACGTATAACGTATAACGTAAAACGTATAACGTAGAACGTATAACGTATAACGTATAACGTATAACGTCTAACGCATAACGTAGAACGTATAACGTACAACGTATAACGTGTAACGTATAACGTATACCATGTAACGTATAACGTAAAACGTATAACGTATAACGTAAAACGTATAACGTATAACGTATAACGTGTAACGTATAACGTATAACGTATAACGGATAACGTATAACGTATAACCTATGACGTATAACGTATAACGTATAACGTATAACGTATAACGTATAACGTATAACATATAACGTATGACGTATCACGTATAAGGTATGACCTATAACGTATAACGTATAACGTATATCCTGCAACGCATAACGTATATCCTATAACGTATAACGTTTAACGTATAACGTATAACGTATAACGTATAACGTATAACGTATAACGTATAACGTATAACGTATAACGTATAACGTATAACGTATAACGTATAACGTATAACGTATAACGTATAACGTATAACGTATAACGTATAACGTGTAACGTATAACGTATAACGTATAACGTATAACGTATCACGTATAACGTATAACGTATAACGCATAACGTATAACGTATAACGTATAACATATAACGTATGACGTATCACGTATAAGGTATGACCAATAACGTATAACGTATAACGTATATCCTGTAACGCATAATATATAACGTATAACGTATAAAGTATAACGTATAACGTATAACGTATAACGTATAACGTCTAACGTATAACGCATAACGTATAACGCATAACGTATAACATATAACGTATGACGTATCACGTATAAGGTATGACCTATAACGTATAACGTATAACGTATATCCTGTAACGCATAACGTATATCCTATAACGCATAACGCATAGCGTATAACGTATAACGTATAACGTATAACGTATAACGTATAACGTATAACGTATAACGTATAACGTATAACGTATAACGTATAACGTATAACGTATAACGTATAACGTATAACGTATAACGTATAACGTATAACGTCTAACGTATAACGTAGAACGTATAACGTACAACGTATAACGTGTAACGTATAACGTATATCATGTAACGTATAACGTAAAACGTATAACGTATAACGTAAAACGTATAACGTATAACGTATAACGTGTAACGTATAACGTATAACGTATAACGGATAACGTATAACGTATAACCTATGACGTATAACGTATAACGTATAACGTATAACGTATAACGTATAACGTATAACGTATAACGTATAACATATAACGTATGACGTATCACATATAAGGTATGACCTATAACGTATAACGTATAACGTATATCCTGCAACGCATAACGTATATCCTATAACGTATAACGTTTAACGTATAACGTATAACGTATAACGTATAACGTATAACGTATAACGTATAACGTATAACGTATAACGTATAACGTATAACGTATAACGTATAACGTATAACGTATAACGTATAACGTATAACGTATAACGTATAACGTATATCGTGTAACGTATAACGTGTAACGTATAACGTATAACGTATAACGTATAACGTATAACGTATAACGTATAACGTATAACGTATAACGTATAACGTATAACGTATAACGTATAACGTATAACGTATATCGTATAACGTATAACGTATAACGTATAACGTATAACGTATAAATTCTAACGCATATCGTATAACGTATAACGTATAACGTATAACGTATAACGTATAACGTATAACGTATAACGTATAACGTATAACGTATAACGTATAACGTATAACGTACAACGTATAACGTATAACGTATAACGTATAACGTATAACGTAAAACGTATAACGTAGAACGTATAACGTAAAACGTATAACGTAGAACGTATAACGTATAACGTATAACGTATAACGTATAACGTATAACGTATAACGTATAACGTCTAACGTATAACGTATAACGTATAACGTATAACGTATAACGTATAACGTATAACGTATAACGAATAACGTAGAACGTGTAACGCATAACGTATAACGTACAACGTATAACGTATAACGTATAACGTATAACGTAAAACGTATAACGTAGAACGTATAACGTATAACGTATAACGTATAACGTATAACGTATAAGGTATAACGTATAACGTATAACGTCTAACGTATAACGTAGAACGTATAACGTACAACGTAAAACGTGTAACGTATAACGTATAACATGTAACGTATAACGTAAAACGTACAACGTATAACGTATAACGTGTAAC